>NW_027278533.1:0-180652 GCF_030028105.1 Mobula birostris | reverse complement strand
GTGATTTTTACTCTCTGCACACTGATCTCTGTGACTTTTACTCTCTGCACTCTGCTCTCTGTGATTTTTTTACTCTCTGTACTCTGATCTCTGTGATTTTTACGATCTGCACTCTGATCTCTGTAATTTATAATCTCCGCACTCTGATCTCTGTGATTTTTATTCTCTACCCTCTGCTCTCTGTGAGTTTTATTATCAGCACTCCATTCTTAGTGATTTTTACTCTCCGCACTCTGCCCTCTGAGATTTTTACTCTCCGCACTCTGCTCTCTGCGACTTTTACTCTCTGCACTCAGCTGTCTGTGATTTTTACTCTTTGCACTCGGCACTCTATGGTTTTTACTCTCTGTACTCTGCTCGCTGCGATTTTTATTCTCTGCACTCTGTTCTCTTTGATATTTACAGTCTGCACTCTGTTCCCTGTCATTTTTACACTCTGCACTCTGATCTCTGTTATTTTTATTCTCCGCACTCTGCTCTCTCTGATTTTTCATCTCCGCACTCTGCTCTCTGTGATTGTTACTCTCTGCACTCAGCTGTCTGTGATTTTACTCTCTGCACTCGGTACTCTGTGATTTTTTTTTTCTCTCCGCACTGTGTCTCTGTGATTTTTACAGTCTGCTCTCTGTTCTCTGTCATTTTTACTCTCCGCACCCTGCTCTCTGTGATTTTTATTCTCCGCACTCTGCTCTCTGTGATTTTTACTCTCTGCACTCAGCTGTCTGTGATTTTTACTCTCTGCACTCAGCTCTCAGAGATTCTTACTCTCTGCACTCTGATCTCTGGGATTTTTATTCTCTGCAATCCGTTCTCTGCGATTTTGACTTTCCTCACTCTGATCTCTGTGATTTTTACTCTCCGCACTGTGCTCTCTCTAATTTTTAATCTCCTCACTCTGCTCTCTGTGATTTTTACTCTCTGCACTCGGGACTCTGTGAATTTTACTCTCTGTACTCTGCTCTCTGTGATCTTTACTCACCGCACTCTGCTGTCTGTGATTTTTACTCTCCGCACTCTATTCTCTGAGATTTTTACACTCTGCACTCTGTTTTCTGTCATTTTTACTCTCTGCACTCTGTGCTCTGTGATTTTTACACTCTGCGCTCTAATTTCTGTGATTTTCACTCTCTGCATTCTGCGCTCTGTGATTTTTTCTCTCTGCACTCTGTTTTGTGTGATTTTAATTCACCGCACTCTGCTCTCTCTGATTTTTCATCTCCGCACTCTGCTCTCTGTGATTTTTACTCTCTGCACTCAGCTGTCTGTGATTTTTACTCTCTGCACTCGGTACTCGGTGATTTTTTCTCTCCGCACTCTGTTCTCTGTGGTTTTTACAGTCTGCTCTCTGTTCTCTGTCATTTTTTCTCTCCGCACCCTGCTCTCTGTGATTTTTAATCACTGCACTAGGCTCTCTGTGATTTTTACTCTCTGCACTCCGTTCTCTGTGATGTTTGGTCTCCGCACTATGATCTCTGAGATTTTTACTCTCTGCCCTCTGCTCTCTGTGATCTTTACTCTCTGCCCTCAGGTCTGTGTGATTTTTACTCTCTGCACTCTGTTCTCTGTGATTTTTACTCTCTGCACTCTGATCTCGGTGATACTTACTCTCTGCACACTGTTCTCTGTGACTTTTACTCTCTGCACACAGACCTCTGAGATTTTTACTCTTTGTACTCTGCTCTCTGTGATCTTTATTCTCTGCACTCTGTTCTCTGTGATTTTTCATCTCCGCACTCTGCTCTCTGTGATTTTTACTCTCTGCACTCAGCTGTCTGTGATTTTTGCTCTCTGCACTCGGTACTCTGTGATTTTTTCTCTCCGCACTGTGTTCTCTGTGATTTTTACAGTTTGCTCTCTGTTCTCTGTCATTTTTACTCTCCGCACCCTGCTCCCTGTGATTTTTAATCACTGCACTATGCTCTCTGTGATTTTTACTCACTGCACTCTGTTCTCTGTGATGTGTGGTCTCCGCACTATGATCTCTGAGAGTTTTACTCTCTGCACTCTGCTCTCTGTGATCTTTACTCTCTGCCCTCAGGTCTGTGTGATTTTTACTCTCTGCACTCTGATCTCTGTGATACTTACTCTATGCACTCTGTTCTCTCTGACTTTTACTCTCTGCACACAGACCTCTGAGATTTTTACTCTCTGCACTTTGCTCTCTGTGATGTTTACTCTGCATTTTTCTGTCTGTGATTTTCACTCGCTGCATTCTGTCTCTGTGATTTTTACTCTCTGCACACTGATCTCTGTGACTTTTACTCTCTGCACTCTGCTCTCTGTGATTTTTTTTTACTCTCCGCACACAGATCTCTGTGATTTTTACTCTCTGCACTCTGATCTCTGTGATTTTTACGATCTGCACTCTGATCTCTGTAATTTTTAATCTCCACACTCTGATCTCTGAGATTTTTATTCTCTACCCTCTGCTCTCTGTGAGTTTTATTATCAGCACTCCATTCTTAGTGATTTTTACTCTCCGCACTCTGCCCTCTGAGATTTTTACTCTCTGCATTCTGCTCTCTGTGATTTCTACTCTCTGGACTCTGTCCTGCGTGATTTTTATTCTCCGCACTCTGTCCTCTGTGATTTTTATTCTCCGCACTCTGCTCTCTCTGATTTTTAATCTCCGCACTCTGCTCTCTGTGATTTTTACTCTCTACACTCGGGACTCTGTGAATTTTACTCTCTGTACTCTGCTCTCTGTGATATTTGCTCTCTGAACTCTGATCTCTGTGATATTTACTCTCCCTAGTCTGTTCTCTGTTATTTTTACTCTCTGCCCTGAGCTCTCTTTGATTTTTAATCTCCGCACCCTGCTCTCTGTGATTTTTAATCTCTGCACTATGCTCTCTGTGATTTTTACTCTCTGCACTTGGCACTCTGTGATTTTTACTCTCTGTACTCTGCTTTCTGTGATTTTTACTCTCTTCACTCTGCTCTCTGTGATATTTACTTTCTACACTGTGATCTCTGTAACTTTTACTCTCCGCACTCTGATTTCTGTGATTTTTATTCTCTGCACTCAGATCTCTGTGATTTCTACTGCCCGCACTCTGTTCTCTGTGATTTTTATTCTCCGCTCTCTGCTGTCTGTGATTTTTACACTCTGCACTCAGCTGTCTGTGATTTTTACGCTCTGCACTCGGCACTCTGTGATTTTTACTCTCTGTACTCTGCTCTCTGTGATATTCAATCTCTTCACTCTGCCCTCTGAGATTTTTTCTCTCTGCACTCTGCTCTCTCTGATTTTTAATCTCCGCACTCTGCTCTCTGTGATTTTTACTCTCTGCACTCAGCTGTCTGTGATTTTTTACTCTCTGCACTCGGTACTCTGTGTTTTTTTTTTTTTCTCTCCGCACTGTGTTCTCTGTGATTTTTACAGTCTGCTCTCTGTTCTCTGTCATTTTTACTCTCCGCACCCTGCTCTCTGTGATTTTTAATCACTGCACTATGCTCTCTGTGATTTTTACTCTCTGCACTCTGTTCTCTGTGATGTTTGCTCTCCGCACTATGATCTCTGAGAGTCTTACTCTCTGCCCTCTGCACTCTGTGATCTTTACTCTCTGCCCTCAGGTCTGTGTGATTTTTACTCTCTGCACTCTGTTCTCTGTGATGCTTACTCTCTGCACTCAGCTCTCAGAGATTCTTACTCTCTGCACTCTGATCTCTGGGATTTTTATTCTCTGCTCTCTGATCTCTGTGATATTTACTCTGTGTACACTGTTTTCTGTGATTTTTACTCTCTCCAGTCTGTTCTCTGTGATTTTTACTCTCTGCACTCTAATTTCTGTGATTTTCACTCTCTGCACTCTGCGTTCTGGGATTTTTACTCTCTGCACTCTGTTCTCTGTGATTTTTACTCTCCGCACTGTGCTCTCTCTAATTTTTACTCTCTGCACTCTGTTCTCTGTGATTTTTACTCTCCGCACTGTGCTCTCTCTAATTTTTAATCTCCTCACTCTGCTCTCTGTGATTTTTACTCTCTGCACTCGGGACCCTGTAAATTTTACTCTCTGTACTCTGCTCTCTGTGATCTATACTCACCGCACTCTGCTGTCTGTGATTTTTACTCTCCACACTCTATTCTCTGAGATTTTTACACTCTGCACTCTGTTTTCTGTCATTTTTACTCTCTGCACTCTGCGCTCTGTGATTTTTACACTCTGCACTCTAATTTCTGTGATTTTCACTCTCTGTATTCTGCGCTCTGTGATTTTTACTCTCTGCACTCAGCTATCTGTGATTTTTACTCTCTGCACTCGGTACTCTGTGATTTTCTCTCTCCGCACTGAGTTCTCTGTGATTTTTACAGTCTGCTCTCTGTTCTCTGTCATTTTTACTCTCCGCACCCTGCTCCCTGTGATTTTTAATCACTGCACTCTGTTCTCTGTGATGTTTGGTCTCCGCACTATGATCTCTGAGAGTTTTACTCTCTGCCCTCTGCTCTCTGTGATCTTTACTCTCTGCCCTCAGGTCTGTGTGATTTTTACTCTCTGCACTCTGTTCTCTGTGATTTTTTCTCTCCGCTCTGTGTTCTCTGTGATTTTTACAGTCTGCTCTCTGTTCTCTGTCATTTTTACTCTCCGCACCCTGCTCTCTGTGATTTTTAATCACTGCACTAGGCTCTCTGTGATTTTTACTCTCTGCACTCCGTTCTCTGTGATGTTTGGTCTCCGAACTATGATCTCTGAGATTTTTACTCTCCGCACTCTGCTCTCTGTGATTTTTACTCTCTGCACTACGCTCTCTGTGATATTACTCTCTGCACTCCATTCTCTGTGATTTTTACTCTCTGCACTCTGATATCTGTAATTCTTACTCTGTGCACACTGATCTGTGTGATTTTTAGTCTCTGCACTCTAATTTCTGTGATTTTTATTCTCTGCATTCTCATCTCTGTGATTTTTACTCTTTGCACTCCGTTCTCTGTGATTTCTACTCTCTGCACTCTGATCTCTGTGATTTTTACTCTCCACACTCTGCTCTCTGTGGTTTTTAGTCTCCGCAATCTACTCTCTGTGATTTTCACTCTCTGCGCTCTGCTTTGTTTTCTGTTTACTCTCTGCACTTTGTTCTCTGTGAATTTTACTCTCTGCACTCTGCCCTCTGTGATTTTTCCTCTCTTCACTCTGCTATCTGTGTCTTTCACTCTCTGAACTACATTCTCTGCGATTTTTACTCTCTGCACTCTGATAACTGTGATGTTTACTCTCTGCACTCTGATATCTGTGATTTTTACTCTCTGCACACTGATCTGTGTGATTTTTACTGTCTGCAGTCTGATCTCTGTGATTTTTACTCTCTGCAATCTGCTTTGTTTTATGTTTAATCTCTGCACTCTGCTCTCTGTTATTTTTACTCTCTGCACTCTGCCTCTCTGTGATTTTTGCTCTCTGCACTCTGCTCTCTGTGATTTTTATTCTCTGCACTCCGTTCTCTGTGGTTTTTTTCTCTCCGCACTCTGATCTCTGTGTTTTCTACTCGCTGTACTCAGCTCTCTGTGATTTTTACTCTCTGTACTCAGCTCTCTGTGATTTTTACTCTCTTCACTCTGATTTCTGTGATTATTACTCTCTGCGCTCTGTTCTCTGTGATTTTTACTCTCTGCTCTCCTCCCTGTGTGATTTTTACTCTCTGCACGCTTCGCTCTGTGATTTTACTCTCTGCACTGTTTTCTCTGTGATTTTTACTCTGCGCACTCCTTCCTCAGTGATTTTTACTCTCCGCACTCTGCTCTCTGTGATTTTTACTCTCCACACTATGCTCTCTGTGATTTTTACTCTCCGCACTCTGCTCTCTGTGATTTTTAATCTCTGCACTCAGCTCTCTGTGAATTTTCCACTCTTCACCCTGCTGTCTGTGACTTTTACTCTCTGCACTCCATTCTCTGCGATTTTTACTCTCTGCACTCTGCTCTCTGTGATTTTTACTCTCTGCACTCTTCTCTCTGTGATTTTTATTCTCTGCATTCTCATCTCTGTGATTTTTACTCTTTGCAATCCGTTCTCTGTGATTTCTACGTTCTGCACTCTGATCTCTGTGATTTATACTCTCCAAACTCTGATCTCTGTGACTTTTATTCTCCGCAATCTGTTCTCTGTGAGTTTTACTCACAGCACTCCATTCTCTTTGACTTTTACTGTCCGCACTCTGCTCTCTGTTATTTTTACTCTCTGCACTCTTCTCTCTGTGATTTTTACTCTATGCACTTCATTCTCTGTGATTTTTACTCTCTGCACTCTGATATCTGTAATTTTTACTCTCTACACTCTGATATCTGTAATTCTTACTCTGTGCACACTGATCTGTGTGATTTTTACTCTCTGCACTCTGATCTCTGTGATTTTTAGTCTCCGTACTCTGCTGACTGTGATTTTTACTCTCTGCACTCTGATATCTGTAATTTTTACTCTCTACACTCTGATATCTGTAATTCTTACTCTGTGCACACTGATCTGTGTGATTTTTACTCTCTGCACTCTGATCTCTGTGATTTTTAGTCTCCGTACTCTGCTGACTATGATTTTTACTCTCTGCACTCTGTTCTCTGTGACTTTTACTCTTTGCACTCAGCTCTCTGTGATTTTTACTCTATTCACTCTGCTCTCTGTGATTTTACTCTCTGCACTCTGATCTCGGTGATACTTACTCTCTGCACACTGTTCTCTGTGATTTTTACTCTCTGCACTCGGCACTCTGTGATTTTTACTCTCTGTACTCTGTTCTCTTTGATTTTTACAGTCTGAACTCTGTTCTCTGTCATTTCTACTCTCTGCACTCAGTTCTCTGTGATTTTTCATCTCCGCACTCTGCTCTCTGTGATTTTTACTCTCTGCAGTCAGCTGTCTGCGACTTTTACTCTCTGCACTCGGTACTCTGCGATTTTTTCTCTCCGCACTGTGTTCTCTGTGATTTTTACAGTCTGATCTCTGTTCTCTCTCATTTTTACTCTCCGCACCCTGCTCCCTGTGATTTTTAATCACTGCACAATGCTCTCTGTGATTTTTACTCACTGCACTCTGTTCTCTGTGATGTTTGGTCTCCGCACTATGATCTCTGAGAGTTTTACTCTCTGCCCTCTGCTCTCTGTGATCTTTACTCTCTGCCCTCAGGTCTGTGTGATTTTTACTCTCTGCACTCTGATCTCGGTGATACTTACTCTATGCACTCCGTTCTCTCTGACTTTTACTCTCTGCACACAGACCTCTGAGATTTTTACTCTCTGCACTTTGCTCTCTGTGATTTTTACTCTGCATTCTTCTGTCTGTGATTTTCACTCTCTTGATTCTGTCTCTGTGATTTTTACTCTCTGCACACTGATCTCTGTGACTTTTACTCTCTGTACTCTGATCTCTGTGATTTTTACGATCTGCACTCTGATCTCTGTAATTTATAATCTCCGCACTCTGATCTCTGTGATTTTTATTCTCTACCCTCTGCTCTCTGTGAGTTTTATTATCAGCACTCCATTCTTAGTGATTTTTACTCTCCGCACTCTGCCCTCTGAGATTTTTACTCTCCGCACTCTGCTCTCTGCGACTTTTACTCTCTGCACTCAGCTGTCTGTGATTTTTACTCTTTGCACTCGGCACTCTATGGTTTTTACTCTCTGTACTCTGCTCGCTGCGATTTTTATTCTCTGCACTCTGTTCTCTTTGATATTTACAGTCTGCACTCTGTTCCCTGTCATTTTTACACTCTGCACTCTGATCTCTGTTATTTTTATTCTCCGCACTCTGCTCTCTCTGATTTTTCATCTCCGCACTCTGCTCTCTGTGATTTCTACTGTCTGCACTCAGCTGTCTGTGATTTTACTCTCTGCACTCGGTACTCTGTGATTTTTTTTTTTTTTTCTCTCCGCACTGTGTCTCTGTGATTTTTACAGTCTGCTCTCTGTTCTCTGTCATTTTTACTCTCCGCACCCTGCTCTCTGTGATTCTTATTCTCCGCACTCTGCTCTCTGTGATTTTTACTCTCTGCACTCAGCTGTCTGTGATTTTTACTCTCTGCACTCTGTTCTCTGTGATGTTTGCTCTCCGCACTATGATCTCTGAGAGTCTTACTCTCTGCCCTCTGCTCTCTGTGATCTTTACTCTCTGCCCTCAGGTCTGTGTGATTTTTACTCTCTGCACTCTGTTGTCTGTGATGCTTACTCTCTGCACTCAGCTCTCAGAGATCCTTACTCTCTGCACTCTGATCTCTGGGATTTTTATTCTCTGCAATCCGTTCTCTGCGATTTTGACTTTCCGCACTCTGATCTCTGTGATTTTTACTCTCCGCACTGTGCTCTCTCTAATTTTTAATCTCCTCACTCTGCTCTCTGTGATTTTTACTCTCTGCACTCGGGACTCTGTGAATTTTACTCTCTGTACTCTGCTCTCTGTGATCTTTACTCACCGCACTCTGCTCTCTCTGATTTTTCATCTCCGCACTCTATTCTCTGAGATTTTTACACTCTGCACTCTGTTTTCTGTCATTTTTACTCTCTGCACTCTGTGCTCTGTGATTTCTACACTCTGCGCTCTAATTTCTGTGATTTTCACTCTCTGCATTCTGCGCTCTGTGATTTTTTCTCTCTGCACTCTGTTCTCTGTGATTTTTATTCACCGCACTCTGCTCTCTCTGATTTTTCATCTCCGCACTCTGCTCTCTGTGATTTTTACTCTCTGCACTCAGCTGTCTGTGATTTTTACTCTCTGCACTCGGTACTCTGTGATTTTTTCTCTCCGCACTGTGTTCTCTGTGGTTTTTACAGTCTGCTCTCTGTTCTCTGTCATTTTTACTCTCCGCACCCTGCTCTCTGTGATTTTTAATCACTACACTAGGCTCTCTGTGATTTTTACTCTCTGCACTCCGTTCTCTGTGATGTTTGGTCTCCGCACTATGATCTCTGAGATTTTTACTCTCTGCCCTCTGCTCTCTGTGATCTTTACTCTCTGCCCTCAGGTCTGTGTGATTTTTACTCTCTGCACTCTGTTCTCTGTGATTTTTACTCTCTGCACTCTGATCTCGGTGATACTTACTCTCTGCACACTGTTCTCTGTGACCTTTACTCTCTGCACACAGACCTCTGAGATTTTTACTCTCTGTACTCTGCTCTCTGTGATCTTTATTCTCTGTACTCTGCTCTCTCTGATTTTTAATCTCCGCACTCTGCTCTCTGTGATTTTTACTCTCTGCAATCAGCTGTCTGTGATTTTTACTCTCTGCACTCGGCAGTCTGTGATTTTTACTCTCTGTACTCTGTTCTCTTTGATTTTTACAGTCTGAACTCTGTTCTCTCTCATTTCTACTCTCTGCACTCTGTTCTCTGTGATTTTTCATCTCCGCACTCTGCTCTCTGTGATTTTTACTCTCCGCACTCTGTTCTCTGTGATGTTTGGTCTCCGCACTATGATCTCTGAGAGTTTTACTCTCTGCACTCTGCTCTCTGTGATCTTTACTCTCAGCCCTCAGGTCTGTGTGATTTTTACTCTCTGCACTCTGTTCTCTGTGATGTTTACTCTCTGCACTCAGCTCTCAGAGATTCTTACTCTCTGCACTCTGATCTCTGGGATTTTTATTCTCTGCAAACCCACTCTCTGTGATTTTGACTTTCTGCACTCCGTTCTCTGTGATTTTTACTCTCTGCACTCTGATTTCTGTGATTTTCGCTCTCTGCACTCTGCGGTCTGTGATTTTTATTCTCTGCACTCTGTTCTCTGTGATGTTTGCTCTCCGGACTCTGATCTCTGTGAGTTTTACCCTCTGCCCTCTGCTCTCTGTGATTTTTACACTCTGCCCTCAGCTCTGTGTGATTTTTACTCTCCGCACACTGTTCTCTGTGATGGTTACTCTCTGCACACAGATCTCTGTGATTTTTACTCTCCGCACTCTGGTCTGTGTGATGTTTGGTCTCCGCACTATGATCTCTGAGAGTTTTACTCTCTGCACTCTGATCTCTGTGATTTTTTCTCTCTGCACTCTGATCTCTGAGACTTTTACTCTCTGCACACAGATCTCTGTGAGTTTTACTCTCCGCACTCTGGTCTCTGTGATTTTTACTCTCTGTACTCTGCTCTCTGTGATTTCTACTCTCTGCACTCCGTTCTCTGTGATTTTTACTCTCTGCACTCTAATTTCTGTGATTTTCGCTCTCTGCACTCTGCGGTCTGTGATTTTTAATCTCTGCACTCTGTTCTCTGTGATGTTTGCTCTCCGGACTCTGATCTCTGTGAGTTTTACCCTCTGCCCTCTGCTCTCTGTGATTTTTACACTCTGCCCTCAGCTCTGTGTGATTTTTACTGTCCGCACACTGTTCTCTGTGATGGTTACTCTCTGCACTCTGTTCTCGGTGATTTTTACAGATTGCACTCTGCTCTCTGTGATCTTTACTCTCTGCCCTCAGGTCTGTGTGATCTTTACTCTCTGCCCTCAGGTCTGTGTGATTTCTTACTCTCTGCACTCTGATCTCTGTGATATTTACTCTCCCTAGTCTGTTCTCTGTTATTTTTACTCTCTGCCCTCAGCTCTCTTTGATTTTTAATCTCCGCACTCTGCTCTCCGTGATTTTTACTCGCTGTACTCAGCTCTCTGTGATTTTTACTCTCTGCACTCGGCACTCTGTGATTTTTACTCTCTCTACTCTGCTCTCTGAGATTTTTACTCTCTTCACTCTGCTCTCTGTGATTTTTACTCTCCGCACACTGTTCTCTGTGATGGTGACTCTCTGCACACAGATCTCTGTGATTTTTACTCTCCACACTCTGGTCTCTGCGATTTTTACTCTCTGCACTCTGCTCTCTGTGATTTCTACTCGCTGCACTCCGTTCTCTGTGACTTTTATTCTCCGCACTCTGCTCTCTCTGATTTTTAATCTCCGCACTCTGCTCTCACTGATTTTTAATCTCCGCACTCTGCTTTCTCTGATTATTACTCTCTGCACTCAGCTGTCTGTGATTTTCACTCTCTGCACTCGGCACTCTGTGATTTTTACTCTCTGTACTCTGCTCACTGTGATTTTTATTCTCTGCACTATGTTCTCTGTGTTTATTACTCTGTTCACTCTGTTCTCTGTGATTTTTGCTCTCCGCACTCTGTTCTCTGTGATGTTTGGTCTCCGCACTATGATCTCTGAGAGTTTTACTCTCTGCACTCTGCTCTCTGTGATCTTTACTCTCTGCCCTCAGGTCTGTGTGATTTTTACTCTCTGTACTCTGCTCTCTGGGATTTTTATTCTCTGCAATCCGCTCTCTGTGATTTTGACTTTCCGCACTCTGATCTCTGTGATTTTTACTCTCTTCACTCTGCTGTCTTCGATTTTTACTCCCTGCACACTTCTCTCTGTGATTTTTACACTCCGCACTCTGCTTTCAGTGATTTTTACTCTGCCAATTCTGCTCACTGTGGTTTTTACTCTCTGCTCTCTGATCTCTGTGATATTCACTCTGTGTACACTGTTTTCTGTGATTTTTACTCTCCCCAGTCTGTTCTCTGTGATTTTTACTCTCTGCACTCTGATCTCTGTGATTTTTACTCTCTGCACTCTGATCTCTGAGACTTTTACTCTCTGCACTCTGCTCTCTGTGATTTCTACTCTCTGCACTCCGTTCTCTGTGACTTTTATTCTCCGCTCTCTGCTCTCTCTGATTTTTAATCTCCGCACTCTGCTCTCACTGATTTTTAATCTCCGCACTCTGCTTTCTCTGATTATTACTCTCTGCACTCAGCTGTCTGTGATTTTCACTCTCTGCACTCTGATCTCTGTGATTTTTACTCTCTGTACTCTGCTGTCTGTGATTTTTATTCTCTGTACTATGTTCTCTGTGTTTATTACTCTGTTCACTCTGTTCCCTGTGATTTTTGCTCTCCGCCCTCTGTTCTCTGTGATGTTTGGTCTCCGCACTATGATCTCTGAGAGTTTTACTCTCTGCCCTCTGCTCTCTCTGATCTTTACTCTCTGCCCTCAGGTCTGTGTGATTTTTACTCTCTGCACTCTGTTCTCTGTGATTTTTATTCTCCACACTCTGCTCTCTCTGATTTTTAATCTCCGCACTCTGCTCTCTGTGATTTTTACTCTCTGCACTCAGCTGTCTGTGATTTTTACTCTCTGCACTCGGTACTCTGTGATTTTTTCTCTCCGCACTGTGTTCTCTGTGATTTTTACAGTCTGCTCTCTGTTCTCTGTCATTTTAACTCTCCGCACCCTGCTCTCTGTGATTTTTAATCACTGCACTATGCTCTCTGTTATTTTTACTCTCTGCACTTTGTTCTCTCTGATTTTTAATCTCCGCACTCTGCTCTCACTGATTTTTAATCTCCGCACTCTGCTTTCTCTGATTATTGCTCTCTGCACTCAGCTGTCTGTGATTTTCACTCGCTGCACTCGGCACTCTGTGATTTTTACTCTCTGTACTCTGCTCTCTGTGATTTTTATTCTCTGCACTATGTTCTCTGTGTTTATTACTCTGTTCACTCTGTTCTCTGCCATTTTTCTCTCCGTACTCTGTTCTCTGTGATGTTTGATTTCCGCACTATGATCTCTGAGAGTTTTACTCTCTGCACTCTGCTCTCTGTGATCTTTACTCTCAGCCCTCAGGTCTGTGTGATTCTTACTCTCTGCACTCTGATCTCTGGGATTTTTATTCTCTGCAAACCCACTCTCTGTGATTTTGACTTTCCGCACTCTGATCTCTGTGATTTTTACTCTCTTCACTCTGCTGTCTGCGATTTTTACTCCCTGCACACTTCTCTCTGTGATTTTTACACTCCGCACTCTGCTTTCTGTGATTTTTACTCTGCCAATTCTGCTCTCTGTGGTTTTTACTCTCTGCTCTCTGATCTCTGTGATATTTACTCTGTGTACACTGTTTCCTGTGTTTTTTACTCTCCCCAGTCTGTTCTCTGTGATTTTTACTCTCTACACTCTGATTTCTGTGATTTTCGCTCTCTGCACTCTGCGGTCTGTGATTTTTATTCTCTGCACTCTGTTCTCTGTGATGTTTGCTCTCCGGACTCTGATCTCTGTGAGTTTTACCCTCTGCCCTCTGCTCTCTGTGATTTTTACACTCTGCCCTCAGCTCTGTGTGATTTTTACTCTCCGCACACTGTTCTCTGTGATGGTGACTCTCTGCACACAGATCTCTGTGATTTTTACTCTCCGCACTCTGGTCTCTGTGATTTTTACTCTCTGCACTCTGCTCTCTGTGATTTCTACGCGCTGCACTCCGTTCTCTGTGACTTTTATTCTCCGCACTCTGCTCTCTCTGATTTTTAATCTCCGCACTCTGCTCTCACTGATTTTTAATCTCTGCACTCTGCTTTCTCTGATTATTACTCTCTGCACTCAGCTGTCTGTGATTTTCACTCTCTGCACTCGGCACTCTGTGATTTTTACTCTCTGTACTCTGCTCACTGTGATTTTTATTCTCTGCACTATGTTCTCTGTGTTTATTACTCTGTTCACTCTGTTCTCTGTGATTTTTGCTCTCCGCACTCTGTTCTCTGTGATGTTTGGTCTCCGCACTATGATCTCTGAGAGTTTTACTCTCTGCACTCTGCTCTCTGTGATCTTTACTCTCTGCCCTCAGGTCTGTGTGATTTTTACTCTCTGTACTCTGCTCTCTGTGATTTTTATTCTCTGCCCTCTGCTCTCTGTGATCTTTACTCTCTGCCCTCAGGTCTGTGTGATTTTTACTCTCTGCACTCTGTTCTCTGTGATATTTACTCTCTGAACTCTGATCTCTGTGATATTTACTCTCCCTAGTCTGATCTCTGTTATTTTTACTCTCTGCCCTCAGCTCTCTTTGATTTTTAATCTCCGCACTCTGCTCTCCGTGATTTTTACTCTCTGCACTCTGCTCTCTGTGATTTCTACTCTCTGCACTCTGTTCTCTGTGATTTTTATTCTCCACACTCTGCTCTCTCTGATTTTTAATCTCCGCACTCTGCTCTCTGTGATTTTTACTCCCTGCACTCTGCTGTCTGTGATTTTTACTCTCTGCACTCGGTACTCTGTGATTTTTTTCTCTCCGCACTGTGTTCTCTGTGATTTTTACAGTCTGCTCTCTGTTCTCTGTCATTTTAACTCTCCGCACCCTGCTCTCCGTGATTTTTTAATCACTGCACTATGCTCTCTGTGATTTTTACTCTCTGCACTCTGTTCTCTGTGATGTTTGCTCTCCGCACTATGATATCTGCGAGTCTTACTCTCTGCCCTCTGCCCACTGTGATCTTTACTCTCAGCCCTCAGGTCTGTGTGATTTGTACTCTCTGCACTCTGTTCTCTGTGATGTTTACTCTCTGCACTCAGCTCTCAGAGATTCTTACTCTCTGCACTCTGATCTCTGGGATTTTTATTCTCTGCAATCCGCTCTCTGTGATTTTGACTTTCCGCACTCTGATCTCTGTGATTTTTACTCTCTTCACTCTGCTGTCTGTGATTTTTACTCTGCCAATTCTGCTCTCTGTGGTTTTTACTCTCTGCTCTCTGAACTCTGTGATATTTACTCTGTGTACACTGTTTCCTGTGGTTTTTACTCTCCGCAGTCTGTTCTCTGTGATTTTTACTCTCTGCACTCAAATTTCTGTGATTTTCGCTCTCTGCACTCTGCGGTCTATGATTTTTATTCTCTGCACTCTGTTCTCTGTGATGTTTGCTCTCCGGACTCTGATCTCTGTGAGTTTTCCCCTCTGCCCTCTGCTCTCTGTGATTTTTACACTCTGCCCTCAGCTCTGTGTGATTTTTACTCTCCGCACACTGTTCTCTGTGATGGTGACTCTCTGCACACAGATCTCTGTGATTTTTACTCTCCGCACTCTGGTCTCTGTGATTTTTACTCTCTGTACTCTGCTCTCTGTGATTTCTAGTCTCTGCACTCCGTTCTCTGTGATTTTTACTCTCTGCACTCTAATTTCTGTGATTTTCTCACTCTGCACTCTGCGGTCTGTGATTTTTACTCTCCGCACACTGTTCTCTGTGATGGTTACTCTCTGCACTCTGTTCTCGGTGATTTTTACAGATTGCACTCTGTTCTCTGTGATTTTTACTCTCTGCACTCTGATCTCTGTGATTTTTGCTCTCTGCACTCTGATCTCTGAGACTTTTACTCTCTGCACACAGATCTCTGTGATTTTTACTCTCCGCACTCTGCTCTCTGTGATTTTTACTCTCTGTACTCTGCTCTCTGTGATTTCTGCTCTCTGCTCTCCGTTCTCTGTGATTTTTATTCTCTGCACTCTAATTTCTGTGATTTTCGCTCTCTGCTCTCTGTTCTCTGTCATTTTTATTCTCCGCACCCTGCTCTCTTTGATTTTTAATCACTGCACTATGCTCTCTGTGATTTTCACTCTCTGTACTCTGCTCTCTGTGATTTTTATTCTCTGCACTATGTTCTCTGTGTTTATTACTCTGTTCACTCTGTTCTCTGTGATTTTTGCTCTCCGCACTCTGTTCTCTGTGATGTTTGGTCTACGCACTATGATCTCTGAGAGTTTTACTCTCTGCCCTCTGCTCTCTGTGATCTTTACTCTCTGCCCTTAGGTCTATGTGATTTTTACTCTCTGCACTCTGTTCTCTGTGATATTTACTCTCCGAACTCTGATCTCTGTGATATTTACTCTCCCTAGTCTGTTCTCTGTTATTTTTACTCTCTGCCCTCAGCTCTCTTTGATTTTTTAATCTCCGCACTCTGCTCTCCGTGATTTTTACTCGCTGTACTCAGCTCTCTGTGATTTTTACTCTCTGCACTCGGCACTCTGTGATTTTTACTCTCTGTACTCTGCTCTCTGAGATTTTTACTCTCTTCACTCTGCTCTCTGTGAGTTTTACTCTCCGCACACTGTTCTCTGTGATGGTTACGCTCTGTACTCTGTTCTCGGTGATTTTTACAGTCTGCACTCTGTTCTCTGTGATTTTTACTCTCTGCACTCTGATCTCTGTGATTTTTACTCTCTGCACTCTGATCTCTGAGACTTTTCCTCTCTGCACTCTGGTCTCTGTGATTTTCACTCTCCGCACTCTGCCCTCTGAGATTTTTACTCTCTGCACTCTGCTCTCTGTGATTTCTACTCTCTGCACTCTGTTCTCTGTGATTTTTATTCTCCGCACTCTGCTCTCTCTGATTTTTAATCTCTGCACTCAGCTCTCTGTGATTTTTACTCTCTGCACTCGGCACTCTGTGATTTTTATTCTCGTCACTCTGCTCTCTGTGATATTTACTTTCAGCACTCTGATCTCTGTAACTTTAACTCTCCGCACTCTGATCTCTGTGATTTTTACTCTCTGCACTCAGATCTCTGTGATTTTTACTCTCCGCACTCTGGTCTCTGTGATTTTTACTCTCTGTACTCTGCTCTCTGTGATTTCTAGTCTCTGCACTCCGTTCTCTGTGATTTTTACTCTCTGCACTCGAATTTCTGTGATTTTCTCTCTCTGCACTCTGCGGTCTGTGATTTTTATTCTCTGCACTCTGTTCTCTGTGATGTTTGCTCTCCGGACTCTGATCTCTGTGAGTTTTACCCTCTGCCCTCTGCTCTCTGTGATTTTTACACTCTGCCCTCAGCTCTGTGTGATTTTTACTCTCCGCACACTGTTCTCTGTGATGGTTACTCTCTGCACTCTGTTCTCGGTGATTTTTACAGATTGCACTCTGTTCTCTGTGATTTTTACTCTCTGCACTCTGATCTCTGTGATTTTTACTCTCTGCACTCTGATCTCTGAGACTTTTACTCTCTGCACACAGATCTCTGTGATTTTTACTCTCCGCACTCTGGTCTCTGTGATTTTTACTCTCTGTACTCTGATCTCTGTGATTTCTGCTCTCTGCTCTCCGTTCTCTGTGATTTTTATTCTCTGCACTCTAATTTCTGTGATTTTCGCTCTCTGCACTCTGCGGTCTGTGATTTTTATTCTCCGCACTCTGCTTTCTCTGATTATTACTCTCTGCACACACCTGTCTGTGATTTTCACTCTCTGCACTCGGCACTCTGTGATTTTTACTCTCAGTACTCTGCTCTCTGTGATTTTTATTCTCTGCACTATGTTCTCTGTGTTTATTACTCTGTTCACTCTGTTCTCTGTGATTTTTGCTCTCCGCACTCTGTTCTCTGTGATGTTTGGTCTCCGCACTATGATCTCTGAGAGTTTTACTCTCTGCCCTCTGCTCTCTGTGATCTTTACTCTCTGCCCTCAGGTCTGTGTGATTTTTACTCTCTGCACTCTGTTCTCTGTGATGTTTACTCTCTGAAATCTGATCTCTGTGATATTTACTCTCCCTAGTCTGTTCTCTGTTATTTTTACTCTCTGCCCTCAGCTCTCTGTGATTTTTACTCTCCGCACTCTGGTCTCTGTGATTTTTACTCTCTGCACTCTGCTCTCTGTGATTTCTACTCGCTGCACTCCGTTCTCTGTGACTTTTATTCTCCGCACTCTGCTCTCTCTGATTTTTAATCTCCGCACTCTGCTCTCACTGATTTTTAATCTCTGCACTCTGCTTTCTCTGATTATTACTCTCTGCACTCAGCTGTCTGTGATTTTCACTCTCTGCACTCGGCACTCTGTGATTTTTACTCTCTGTACTCTGCTCACTGTGATTTTTATTCTCTGCACTATGTTCTCTGTGTTTATTACTCTGTTCACTCTGTTCTCTGTGATTTTTGCTCTCCGCACTCTGTTCTCTGTGATGTTTGGTCTCCGCACTATGATCTCTGAGAGTTTTACTCTCTGCACTCTGCTCTCTGTGATCTTTACTCTCTGCCCTCAGGTCTGTGTGATTTTTACTCTCTGTACTCTGCTCTCTGTGATTTTTATTCTCTGCCCTCTGCTCTCTGTGATCTTTACTCTCTGCCCTCAGGTCTGTGTGATTTTTACTCTCTGCACTCTGTTCTCTGTGATATTTACTCTCTGAACTCTGATCTCTGTGATATTTACTCTCCCTAGTCTGATCTCTGTTATTTTTACTCTCTGCCCTCAGCTCTCTTTGATTTTTAATCTCCGCACTCTGCTCTCCGTGATTTTTACTCTCTGCACTCTGCTCTCTGTGATTTCTACTCTCTGCACTCTGTTCTCTGTGATTTTTATTCTCCACACTCTGCTCTCTCTGATTTTTAATCTCCGCACTCTGCTCTCTGTGATTTTTACTCCCTGCACTCTGCTGTCTGTGATTTTTACTCTCTGCACTCGGTACTCTGTGATTTTTTTCTCTCCGCACTGTGTTCTCTGTGATTTTTACAGTCTGCTCTCTGTTCTCTGTCATTTTAACTCTCCGCACCCTGCTCTCCGTGATTTTTTAATCACTGCACTATGCTCTCTGTGATTTTTACTCTCTGCACTCTGTTCTCTGTGATGTTTGCTCTCCGCACTATGATATCTGCGAGTCTTACTCTCTGCCCTCTGCCCACTGTGATCTTTACTCTCAGCCCTCAGGTCTGTGTGATTTGTACTCTCTGCACTCTGTTCTCTGTGATGTTTACTCTCTGCACTCAGCTCTCAGAGATTCTTACTCTCTGCACTCTGATCTCTGGGATTTTTATTCTCTGCAATCCGCTCTCTGTGATTTTGACTTTCCGCACTCTGATCTCTGTGATTTTTACTCTCTTCACTCTGCTGTCTGTGATTTTTACTCTGCCAATTCTGCTCTCTGTGGTTTTTACTCTCTGCTCTCTGAACTCTGTGATATTTACTCTGTGTACACTGTTTCCTGTGGTTTTTACTCTCCGCAGTCTGTTCTCTGTGATTTTTACTCTCTGCACTCAAATTTCTGTGATTTTCGCTCTCTGCACTCTGCGGTCTATGATTTTTATTCTCTGCACTCTGTTCTCTGTGATGTTTGCTCTCCGGACTCTGATCTCTGTGAGTTTTCCCCTCTGCCCTCTGCTCTCTGTGATTTTTACACTCTGCCCTCAGCTCTGTGTGATTTTTACTCTCCGCACACTGTTCTCTGTGATGGTGACTCTCTGCACACAGATCTCTGTGATTTTTACTCTCCGCACTCTGGTCTCTGTGATTTTTACTCTCTGTACTCTGCTCTCTGTGATTTCTAGTCTCTGCACTCCGTTCTCTGTGATTTTTACTCTCTGCACTCTAATTTCTGTGATTTTCTCACTCTGCACTCTGCGGTCTGTGATTTTTACTCTCCGCACACTGTTCTCTGTGATGGTTACTCTCTGCACTCTGTTCTCGGTGATTTTTACAGATTGCACTCTGTTCTCTGTGATTTTTACTCTCTGCACTCTGATCTCTGTGATTTTTGCTCTCTGCACTCTGATCTCTGAGACTTTTACTCTCTGCACACAGATCTCTGTGATTTTTACTCTCCGCACTCTGCTCTCTGTGATTTTTACTCTCTGTACTCTGCTCTCTGTGATTTCTGCTCTCTGCTCTCCGTTCTCTGTGATTTTTATTCTCTGCACTCTAATTTCTGTGATTTTCACTCTCTGCTCTCTGTTCTCTGTCATTTTTATTCTCCGCACCCTGCTCTCTTTGATTTTTAATCACTGCACTATGCTCTCTGTGATTTTCACTCTCTGTACTCTGCTCTCTGTGATTTTTATTCTCTGCACTATGTTCTCTGTGTTTATTACTCTGTTCACTCTGTTCTCTGTGATTTTTGCTCTCCGCACTCTGTTCTCTGTGATGTTTGGTCTACGCACTATGATCTCTGAGAGTTTTACTCTCTGCCCTCTGCTCTCTGTGATCTTTACTCTCTGCCCTCAGGTCTATGTGATTTTTACTCTCTGCACTCTGTTCTCTGTGATATTTACTCTCCGAACTCTGATCTCTGTGATATTTACTCTCCCTAGTCTGTTCTCTGTTATTTTTACTCTCTGCCCTCAGCTCTCTTTGATTTTTTAATCTCCGCACTCTGCTCTCCGTGATTTTTACTCGCTGTACTCAGCTCTCTGTGATTTTTACTCTCTGCACTCGGCACTCTGTGATTTTTACTCTCTGTACTCTGCTCTCTGAGATTTTTATTCTCTTCACTCTGCTCTCTGTGAGTTTTACTCTCCGCACACTGTTCTCTGTGATGGTTACGCTCTGTACTCTGTTCTCGGTGATTTTTACAGTCTGCACTCTGTTCTCTGTGATTTTTACTCTCTGCACTCTGATCTCTGTGATTTTTACTCTCTGCACTCTGATCTCTGAGACTTTTCCTCTCTGCACTCTGGTCTCTGTGATTTTCACTCTCCGCACTCTGCCCTCTGAGATTTTTACTCTCTGCACTCTGCTCTCTGTGATTTCTACTCTCTGCACTCTGTTCTCTGTGATTTTTATTCTCCGCACTCTGCTCTCTCTGATTTTTAATCTCTGCACTCAGCTCTCTGTGATTTTTACTCTCTGCACTCGGCACTCTGTGATTTTTACTCTCGTCACTCTGCTCTCTGTGATATTTACTTTCAGCACTCTGATCTCTGTAACTTTAACTCTCCGCACTCTGATCTCTGTGATTTTTACTCTCTGCACTCAGATCTCTGTGATTTTTACTCTCCGCACTCTGGTCTCTGTGATTTTTACTCTCTGTACTCTGCTCTCTGTGATTTCTAGTCTCTGCACTCCGTTCTCTGTGATTTTTACTCTCTGCACTCGAATTTCTGTGATTTTCTCTCTCTGCACTCTGCGGTCTGTGATTTTTATTCTCTGCACTCTGTTCTCTGTGATGTTTGCTCTCCGGACTCTGATCTCTGTGAGTTTTACCCTCTGCCCTCTGCTCTCTGTGATTTTTACACTCTGCCCTCAGCTCTGTGTGATTTTTACTCTCCGCACACTGTTCTCTGTGATGGTTACTCTCTGCACTCTGTTCTCGGTGATTTTTACAGATTGCACTCTGTTCTCTGTGATTTTTACTCTCTGCACTCTGATCTCTGTGATTTTTACTCTCTGCACTCTGATCTCTGAGACTTTTACTCTCTGCACACAGATCTCTGTGATTTTTACTCTCCGCACTCTGGTCTCTGTGATTTTTACTCTCTGTACTCTGATCTCTGTGATTTCTGCTCTCTGCTCTCCGTTCTCTGTGATTTTTATTCTCTGCACTCTAATTTCTGTGATTTTCGCTCTCTGCACTCTGCGGTCTGTGATTTTTATTCTCCGCACTCTGCTTTCTCTGATTATTACTCTCTGCACACACCTGTCTGTGATTTTCACTCTCTGCACTCGGCACTCTGTGATTTTTACTCTCAGTACTCTGCTCTCTGTGATTTTTATTCTCTGCACTATGTTCTCTGTGTTTATTACTCTGTTCACTCTGTTCTCTGTGATTTTTGCTCTCCGCACTCTGTTCTCTGTGATGTTTGGTCTCCGCACTATGATCTCTGAGAGTTTTACTCTCTGCCCTCTGCTCTCTGTGATCTTTACTCTCTGCCCTCAGGTCTGTGTGATTTTTACTCTCTGCACTCTGTTCTCTGTGATGTTTACTCTCTGAAATCTGATCTCTGTGATATTTACTCTCCCTAGTCTGTTCTCTGTTATTTTTACTCTCTGCCCTCAGCTCTCTTTGATTTTTAATCTCCGCACTCTGCTCTCCGTGATTTTTACTCGCTGTACTCAGCTCTCTGTGATTTTTACTCTCTGCACTCGGCACTCTGTGATTTTTACTCTCTGTACTCTGCTCTCTGACATTTTTACTCTCCTCACTCTGCTCTCTGTGATTTTTACTCTCCGCACACTGTTC
This sequence comes from Mobula birostris, assembly GCF_030028105.1. Taxonomy (NCBI): domain Eukaryota; kingdom Metazoa; phylum Chordata; class Chondrichthyes; order Myliobatiformes; family Myliobatidae; genus Mobula; species Mobula birostris. The sequence continues at coordinate 159,002 of NW_027278533.1, read as the reverse complement.
TCTGTGATGGTTACGCTCTGTACTCTGTTCTCGGTGATTTTTACTCTCTGCACTCTGATCTCTGAGGCTTTTCCTCTCTGCACTCTGGTCTCTGTGATTTTCACTCTCCGCACTCTGCCCTCTGAGATTTTTACTCTCTGCACTCTGCTCTCTGTGATTTCTACTCTCTGCACTCTGTTCTCTGTGATTTTTATTCTCCGCACTCTGCTCTCTCTGATTTTTAATCTCTGCACTCAGCTGTCTGTGATTTTTACTCTCTGCACTCGGCACTCTGTGATTTTTACTCTCGTCACTCTGCTCTCTGTGATATTTACTTTCTGCACTCTGATCTCTGTAACTTTAACTCTCCGCACTCTGATCTCTGTGATTTTTACTCTCCGCACTCTGATCTCTGTGATTTTTACTCTCTGCACTCAGATCTCTGTGATTTTTACTCTCTGCACTCAGCTGTCTGTGATTTTTACTCTCTGCACTCGGCACTCTATGATTTTTACTCTCTGTACTCTGCTCTCTGTGATTTTTACTCTCCGCACTCTGTTCTCTTTGATTTTTACAGTCTGCACTCTATTCCCTGTCACTTTTACTCTCTGCACTCTGATCTCTGTTATTTTTACTCTCCGCACTCTGTTCTCTGTGATTTTTACTCTCTGCACTCTGCTCTCTGTGATTTCTACTCTCTGCACTCTGTTCTCTGTGATTTTTATTCTCCGCACTCTGCTCTCTCTGATTTTTCATCTCCGCACTCTGCTCTCTCTGATTTTTCATCTCCGCACTCTGCTCTCTGTGATTTTTACTCTCTGCACTCAGCTGTCTGTGATTTTTACTCTCTGCACTCGGTACTCTGTGATTTTTTCTCTCCGCACTGTGTTCTCTGTGATTTTTACAGTCTGCTCTCCGTTCTCTGTCATTTTTACTCTCCGCACCCTGCTCTCTGTGATTTTTAATCACTGCACTATGCTCTCTGTGATTTTTACTCTCTGCACTCTGTTCTCTGTGATGTTTGCTCTCCGGACTCTGATCTCTGTGAGTTTTACCCTCTGCCCTCTGCTCTCTGTGATTTTTATACTCTGCCCTCAGCTCTGTGTGATTTTTACTCTCCGCACACTGTTCTCTGTGATGGTTACTCTCTGCACACAGATCTCTGTGATTTTTACTCTCCGCACTCTGGTCTCTGTGATTTTTACTCTCTGTGATTTCTACTCTCTGCGCTCCATTCTCTGTGATTTTTACTCTCTGCACTCTAATTTCTGTGATTTTCGCTCTCTGCACTCTGCGGTCTGTGATTTTTATTCTGTGCACTCTGTTCTCTGTGATGTTTGCTGTCCGGACTCTGATCTCTGTGAGTTTTACCCTCTGCCCTCTGCTCTCTGTGATTTTTACACTCTGCCCTCAGCTCTGTGTGATTTTTACTCTCCGCACTCTGGTCTCTGTGATTTTTACTCTCCGCACACTGTTCTCTGTGATGGTTACTATCTGCACTCTGTTCTCGGTGATTTTTAATCTCTGCACTCTGCTCTCTGTGATTTCTACTCTCTGCACTCTGTTCTCTGTGATTTTTATTCTCCACACTCTGCTCTCTCTGATTTTTAATCTCCGCACTCTGTTCTCTGTGATTTTTACTCCCTGCACGCTTCTCTCTGTGATTTTTACACTCCGCACTCTGCTTTCTGTGATTTTTACTCTGCCAACTCTGCTCTCTGTTATTTATACTCTCCGCACTCAGCTCTCAGAGATTCTTACTCTCTGCACTCTGATCTCTGGGATTTTTATTCTCTGCAATCCGCTCTCTGTGATTTTGACTTTCCGCACTCTGATCTCTGTGATTTTTACTCCCTGCACTCTTCTCTCTGTGATTTTTACACTCCGCACTCTGCTTTCTGTGATTTTTACTCTGCCAACTCTGCTCTCTGTGGTTTTTACTCTCTGCTCTCTGATCTCTGTGATATTTACTCTGTGTACACTGTTTTCTGTGGTTTTTACTCTCCCCAGTCTGTTCTCTGTGATTTTTACTCTCTGCACTCTAATTTCTGTGATTTTCGCTCTCTGCACTCTGCGGTCTGTGATTTTTATTCTCTGCACTCTGTTCTCTGTGATGTTTGCTCTCCGGACTCTGATCTCTGTGAGTTTTACCCTCTGCCCTCTGCTCTCTGTGATTTTTACACTCTGCCCTCAGCTCTGTGTGATTTTTACTCTCTGCACACTGTTCTCTGTGATGGTTACTCTCTGCACACAGATCTCTGTGATTTTTACTCCCCGCACTCTGGTCTCTGTGATTTTTACTCTCTGCACTCTGCTCTCTGTGATTTCTACTCTCTGCACTCCGTTCTCTGTGACTTTTATTCTCCGCACTCTGCTCTCTCTGATTTTTAATCTCCGCACTCTGCACTCTGCTCTCACTGATTTTTAATCTCCGCACTCTGCTTTCTCTGATTATTACTCTCTGCACTCACCTGTCTGTGATTTTCACTCTCTGCACTCGGCACTCTGTGATTTTTACTCTCTGTACTCTGCTCTCTGCGATTTTTATTCTCTGCACTATGTTCTCTGTGTTTATTACTCTGTTCACTCTGTTCTCTGTGATTTTTGCTCTCCGCACTCTGTTCTCTGTGATGTTTGGTCTCCGCACTATGATCTCTGAGAGTTTTACTCTCTGCACTCTGCTCTCTGTGATCTTTACTCTCTGCCCTCAGGTCTGTGTGATTTTTACTCTCTGAACTCTGATCTCTGTGATATTTACTCTCCCTAGTCTGATCTCTGTTATTTTTACTCTCTGCCCTCAGCTCTCTTTGATTTTTAATCTCCGCACTCTGCTCTCCGTGATCTTTACTCGCTGTACTCTGCTCTCTGTGATTTTTACTCTCCCCAACCTGTTCTCTGTGATATTCACTCTCTTCACTCTGCCCTCTGAGAGTTTTACTCTCTGCTCTCTGATCTCTGTGATATTTACTCTGTGTACACTGTTTTCTGTGGTTTTTACTCTCCCCAGTCTGTTCTCTGTGATTTTTACTCTCTGCACTCTAATTTCTGTGATTTTCGCTCTCTGCACTCTGCGGTCTGTGATTTTTATTCTCTGCACTCTGTTCTCTGTGATGTTTGCTCTCCGCACTCTGCTCTCCGTGATCTTTACTCGCTGTACTCTGCTCTCTGTGATTTTTACTCTCCGCAACCTGTTCTCTGTGATATTCACTCTCTTCACTCTGCCCTCTGAGAGTTTTACTCTCTGCACTCTGCTCTGTGTGATTTCTACTCTCTGCACTCAGATGTCTGTGATTTTTACTCTCTGCACTCGGCACTCTATGATTTTTACTCTCTGTACTCTGCTCTCTGTTATTTATACTCTCCGCATTCAGCTCTCAGAGATTCTTACTCTCTGCACTCTGATCTCTGGGATTTTTATTCTCTGCAATCCGCTCTCTGTGATTTTGACTTTCCGAACTCTGATCTCTGTGATTTTTACTCTCTTCACTCTGCTGTCTGTGATTTTTACTCCCTGCACACTTCTCTCTGTGATTTTTACACTCCGCACTCTGCTTTCTGTGATTTTCACTCTGCCAATTCTGCTCTCTGTGGTTTTTACTCTCTGCTCTCTGATCTCTGTGATTTTTACTCTGTGTACACTGTTTTCTGTGGTTTTTACTCTCCCCAGTCTGTTCTCTGTGATTTTTACTGTCTGCACTCTAATTTCTGTGATTTTTGCTATCTGCACTCTGCGGTCTGTGATTTTTATTCTCTGCACTCTGTTCTCTGTGATGTTTGCTCTCCGGACTCTGATCTCTGTGAGTTTTACCCTCTGCCCTCTGCTCTCTGTGATTTTTACACTCTGCCCTCAGCTCTGTGTGATTTTTACTCTCCGCACACTGTTCTCTGTGATGGTTACTCTCTGCACACAGATCTCTGTGATTTTTACTGTCCGCACTCTGGTCTCTGTGATTTTTACTCTCTGTACTCTGCTCTCTGTGATTTCTACTCTCTGCACTCCGTTCTCTGTGAGTTTTACTCTCTGCACTCTAATTTCTGTGATTTTCGCTCTCTGCACTCTGCGGTCTGTGATTTTTATTCTCTGCACTCTGATCTCGGTGATACTTACTCTATGCACTCTGTTCTCTCTGACTTTTACTCTCTGCACACAGACCTCTGAGATTTTTACTCTCTGCACTTTGCTCACTGTGATTTTTACTCTGCATTCTTCTGTCTGCGATTTTCACTCTCTGCATTCTGTCTCTGTGATTTTTACTCTCTGCACACTGATCTCTGTGACTTTTACTCTCTGCACTCAGCTGTCTGTGATTTTTACTCTCTGCACTCGGCACTCTACGGTTTTTACTCTCTGTACTCTGATTGCTGCGATTTTTATTCTCCGCACTCTGTTCTCTTTGATATTTACAGTCTGCACTCTGTTCCCTGTCATTTTTACACTCTGCACTCCGATCTCTGTTATTTTTATTCTCCGCACTCTGCTCTCTCTGATTTTTCATCTCGGCACTCTGCTCTCTGTGATTTTTACTCTCTGCACTCAGCTGTCTGTGATTTTTACTCTCTGCACTCGGTACTCTGTGATTTTTTTTTCTCTCCGCACTGTGTTCTCTGTGATTTTTACAGTCTGCTCTCTGTTCTCTGTCATTTTTCCTCTCCGCACCCTGCTCTCTGTGATTTTTATTCTCTGCACTCTGCTCTCTCTGATTTTTCATCTCCACACTCTGCTCTCTGTGATTTTTACTCTCTGCACTCAGCTGTCTGTGATTTTTACTCTCTGCACTCTGTTTTCTGTGATGTTTGCTCTCCGCACTATGATCTCTGAGAGTCTTACTCTCTGCCCTCTGCTCTCTGTGATCTTTACTCTCTGCCCTCAGGTCTGTCTGATTTTTACTCTCTGCACTCTGTTGTCTGTGATGCTTACTCTCTGCACTCAGCTCTCAGAGATTCTTCCTCTCTGCACTCTGATCTCTGGGATTTTTATTCTCTGCAATCCGTTCTCTGCGATTTTGACTTTCCGCACTCTGATCTCTGTGATTTTTACTCTTTTCACTCTGCTGTCTGTGATTTTACTCTGCCAATTCTGCTCTCTGTGTTTTTTACTCTCCGCACTCTGTTCTCTCTGATTTTTACTCTCTGCACTCTGTTCTCTGTGATTTTTACTCTCTGCACTATGTTCTCTGTGATTACAACTCTGTGCACTCTGTTCTCTGTGATTTTTGCTCTCCGCACTCTGTTCTCTGTGATTTTTACTCTCTGCTCTCTGATCTCTGTGATATTTACTCTGTGTACACTGTTTTCTGTGATTTTTACTCTCCCCAGTCTGTTCTCTGTGATTTTTACTCTCTGCACTCTAATTTCTGTGATTTTCACTCTCTGCATTCTGCGCTCTGTGATTTTTACTCTCTGCACTCTGTTCTCTGTGATTTTTACTCTCCGCACTGTGCTCTCTCTAATTTTTAATCTCCTCACTCTGCTCTCTGTGAATTTTACTCTCTGTACTCTGCTCTCTGTGATCTTTACTCACCGCACTCTGCTGTCTGTGATTTTTACTCTCCGCACTCTATTCTCTGAGATTTTTACACTCTGCACTCTGTTTTCTGTCATTTTTACTCTCTGCACTCTGTGCTCTGTGATTTTTACACTCTGCACTCTAATTTCTGTGATTTTCACTCTCTGCATTCTGCGCTCTGTGATTTTTTCTCTCTGCACTCTGTTCTCTGTGATTTTTATTCACCGCACTCTGCCCTCTCTGATTTTTCATCCCCGCACTCTGCTCTCTGTGATTTTTACTCTCTGCACTCAGCTGTCTGTGATTTTTACTCTCTGCACTCGGTACTCTGTGATTTTTTCTCTCCGCACTGTGTTCTCTGTGGTTTTTACAGTCTGCTCTCTGTTCTCTGTCATTTTTACTCTCCGCACCCTGCTCTCTGTGATTTTTAATCACTGCACTAGGCTCTCTGTGATTTTTACTCTCTGCACTCCGTTCTCTGTGATGTTTGGTCTCCGCACTATGATCTCTGAGATTTTTACTCTCTGCCCTCTGCTCTCTGTGATCTTTACTCTCTGCCCTCAGGTCTGTGTGATTTTTACTCTCTGCACTCTGCTCTCTGTGATTTTTACTCTCTGCACTCTGATCTCGGTGATACTTACTCTCTGCACACTGTTCTCTGTGACTTTTACTCACTGAACACAGACCTCTGAGATTTTTACTCTCTGTACTCTGCTCTCTGTGATCTTTATTCTCTGCACTCTGATCTCTCTGATTTTTAATCTCCGCACTCTGTTCTCTGTGATTTTTACTGTCTGCACTCGGCACTCTGTGATTTTTACTCTCTGTACTCTGTTCTCTTTGATTTTTACAGTCTGAACTCTGTTCTCTCTCATTTCTACTCTCTGCACTCTGCTCTCTGTGATTTTTCATCTCCGCACTCTGCTCTCTGTGATTTTTACTCTCTGCACTCTAATTTCTGTGATTTTCGCTCTCTGCACTCTGCGGTCTATGATTTTTATTCTCTGCACTCTGTTCTCTGTGATGTTTGCTCGCCGGACTCTGCTCTCTGTGAGTTTTACCGTCTGCCCTCTGCTCTCTGTGATTTTTACACTCTGCCCTCAGCTCTGTGTGATTTTTACTCTCCGCACACTGTTCTCTGTGATGGTTACTCTCTGCACTCTGTTCTCGGTGAGTTTTATAGACTGCACTCTGTTCTCTGTGATTTTCACTCTCTGCACCCTGATCTCTGTGATTTTTACTCTCTGCACTCTGATCTCTGAGACTTTTACTCTCTGCACACAGATCTCTGTGATTTTTACTCTCCGCACTCTGGTCTCTGTAATTTTTACTCTTTGCACTCTGCTCTCTGTGATTTCTACTCTCTGCACTCCGTTCTCTGTGACTTTTATTCTCCGTTCTCTGCTCTCTCTGATTTTTAATCTCCGCACTCTGCTCTCACTGATTTTTAATCTCCGCACTCTGCTTTCTCTGATTATTACTCTCTGCACTCAGCTGTCTGTGATTTTCACTCTCTGCACCCTGCTCTCTGTGATTTTTAAACACTGCACTATGCTCTCTGTGATTTTTACTCTCTGCCCTCTGCCCACTGTGATCTTTACTCTCAGCCCTCAGGTCTGTGTGATTTTTACTCTCTGCACTCTGTTCTCTGTGATGTTTACTCTCTGCACTCAGCTCTCAGAGATTCTTACTCTCTGCACTCTGATCTCTGGGATTTTTATTCTCTGCAATCCGCTCTCTGTGATTTTGATTTTCCGCACTCTGATCTCTGTGATTTTTACTCTCTTCACTCTGCTGTCTGTGATTTTTACTCCCTGCACACTTCTCTCTGTGATTTTTACACTCCGCACTCTGCTTTCTGTGATTTTTACTCTGCCAATTCTGCTCTCTGTGGTTTTTACTCTCTGCACACAGATCTCTGTGAATTTTACTCTCCGCACTCTGGTCTCTGTGATGTTTGGTCTCCGCACTATGATTTCTGAGAGTTTTACTCTCTGCACTCTGATCTCTGTGATTTTTACTCTCTGCACTCTGATCTCTGAGACTTTTACTCTCTGCACACAGATCTCTGTGAGTTTTACTCTCCGCACTCTGGTCTCTGTGATTTTTACTCTCTGTACTCTGCTCTCTGTGATTTCGAGTCTCTGCACTCCGTTCTCTGTGATTTTCACTCACTGCACTCTAATTTCTGTGATTTTCTCTCTCTGCACTCTGCGGTCTGTGATTTTTATTCTCTGCACTCTGTTCTCTGTGATGTTTGCTCTCCGGACTCTGATCTCTGTGAGTTTTACCCTCTGCCCTCTGCTCTCTGTGATTTTTACTCTCTGCACTCCGTTCTCTGTGACTTTTATTCTCCGCACTCTGCTCTCTCTGATTTTTAATCTCCGCACTCTGCACTCTGCTCTCACTGATTTTTAATCTCCGCACTCTGCTTTCTCTGATTATTACTCTCTGCACTCACCTGTCTGTGATTTTCACTCTCTGCACTCGGCACTCTGTGATTTTTACTCTCTGTACTCTGCTCTCTGCGATTTTTATTCTCTGCACTATGTTCTCTGTGTTTATTACTCTGTTCACTCTGTTCTCTGTGATTTTTGCTCTCCGCACTCTGTTCTCTGTGATGTTTGGTCTCCGCACTATGATCTCTGAGAGTTTTACTCTCTGCACTCTGCTCTCTGTGATCTTTACTCTCTGCCCTCAGGTCTGTGTGATTTTTACTCTCTGAACTCTGATCTCTGTGATATTTACTCTCCCTAGTCTGATCTCTGTTATTTTTACTCTCTGCCCTCAGCTCTCTTTGATTTTTAATCTCCGCACTCTGCTCTCCGTGATCTTTACTCGCTGTACTCTGCTCTCTGTGATTTTTACTCTCCCCAACCTGTTCTCTGTGATATTCACTCTCTTCACTCTGCCCTCTGAGAGTTTTACTCTCTGCTCTCTGATCTCTGTGATATTTACTCTGTGTACACTGTTTTCTGTGGTTTTTACTCTCCCCAGTCTGTTCTCTGTGATTTTTACTCTCTGCACTCTAATTTCTGTGATTTTCGCTCTCTGCACTCTGCGGTCTGTGATTTTTATTCTCTGCACTCTGTTCTCTGTGATGTTTGCTCTCCGCACTCTGCTCTCCGTGATCTTTACTCGCTGTACTCTGCTCTCTGTGATTTTTACTCTCCGCAACCTGTTCTCTGTGATATTCACTCTCTTCACTCTGCCCTCTGAGAGTTTTACTCTCTGCACTCTGCTCTGTGTGATTTCTACTCTCTGCACTCAGATGTCTGTGATTTTTACTCTCTGCACTCGGCACTCTATGATTTTTACTCTCTGTACTCTGCTCTCTGTTATTTATACTCTCCGCATTCAGCTCTCAGAGATTCTTACTCTCTGCACTCTGATCTCTGGGATTTTTATTCTCTGCAATCCGCTCTCTGTGATTTTGACTTTCCGAACTCTGATCTCTGTGATTTTTACTCTCTTCACTCTGCTGTCTGTGATTTTTACTCCCTGCACACTTCTCTCTGTGATTTTTACACTCCGCACTCTGCTTTCTGTGATTTTCACTCTGCCAATTCTGCTCTCTGTGGTTTTTACTCTCTGCTCTCTGATCTCTGTGATTTTTACTCTGTGTACACTGTTTTCTGTGGTTTTTACTCTCCCCAGTCTGTTCTCTGTGATTTTTACTGTCTGCACTCTAATTTCTGTGATTTTTGCTATCTGCACTCTGCGGTCTGTGATTTTTATTCTCTGCACTCTGTTCTCTGTGATGTTTGCTCTCCGGACTCTGATCTCTGTGAGTTTTACCCTCTGCCCTCTGCTCTCTGTGATTTTTACACTCTGCCCTCAGCTCTGTGTGATTTTTACTCTCCGCACACTGTTCTCTGTGATGGTTACTCTCTGCACACAGATCTCTGTGATTTTTACTGTCCGCACTCTGGTCTCTGTGATTTTTACTCTCTGTACTCTGCTCTCTGTGATTTCTACTCTCTGCACTCCGTTCTCTGTGAGTTTTACTCTCTGCACTCTAATTTCTGTGATTTTCGCTCTCTGCACTCTGCGGTCTGTGATTTTTATTCTCTGCACTCTGATCTCGGTGATACTTACTCTATGCACTCTGTTCTCTCTGACTTTTACTCTCTGCACACAGACCTCTGAGATTTTTACTCTCTGCACTTTGCTCACTGTGATTTTTACTCTGCATTCTTCTGTCTGCGATTTTCACTCTCTGCATTCTGTCTCTGTGATTTTTACTCTCTGCACACTGATCTCTGTGACTTTTACTCTCTGCACTCAGCTGTCTGTGATTTTTACTCTCTGCACTCGGCACTCTACGGTTTTTACTCTCTGTACTCTGATTGCTGCGATTTTTATTCTCCGCACTCTGTTCTCTTTGATATTTACAGTCTGCACTCTGTTCCCTGTCATTTTTACACTCTGCACTCCGATCTCTGTTATTTTTATTCTCCGCACTCTGCTCTCTCTGATTTTTCATCTCGGCACTCTGCTCTCTGTGATTTTTACTCTCTGCACTCAGCTGTCTGTGATTTTTACTCTCTGCACTCGGTACTCTGTGATTTTTTTTTCTCTCCGCACTGTGTTCTCTGTGATTTTTACAGTCTGCTCTCTGTTCTCTGTCATTTTTCCTCTCCGCACCCTGCTCTCTGTGATTTTTATTCTCTGCACTCTGCTCTCTCTGATTTTTCATCTCCACACTCTGCTCTCTGTGATTTTTACTCTCTGCACTCAGCTGTCTGTGATTTTTACTCTCTGCACTCTGTTTTCTGTGATGTTTGCTCTCCGCACTATGATCTCTGAGAGTCTTACTCTCTGCCCTCTGCTCTCTGTGATCTTTACTCTCTGCCCTCAGGTCTGTCTGATTTTTACTCTCTGCACTCTGTTGTCTGTGATGCTTACTCTCTGCACTCAGCTCTCAGAGATTCTTCCTCTCTGCACTCTGATCTCTGGGATTTTTATTCTCTGCAATCCGTTCTCTGCGATTTTGACTTTCCGCACTCTGATCTCTGTGATTTTTACTCTTTTCACTCTGCTGTCTGTGATTTTACTCTGCCAATTCTGCTCTCTGTGTTTTTTACTCTCCGCACTCTGTTCTCTCTGATTTTTACTCTCTGCACTCTGTTCTCTGTGATTTTTACTCTCTGCACTATGTTCTCTGTGATTACAACTCTGTGCACTCTGTTCTCTGTGATTTTTGCTCTCCGCACTCTGTTCTCTGTGATTTTTACTCTCTGCTCTCTGATCTCTGTGATATTTACTCTGTGTACACTGTTTTCTGTGATTTTTACTCTCCCCAGTCTGTTCTCTGTGATTTTTACTCTCTGCACTCTAATTTCTGTGATTTTCACTCTCTGCATTCTGCGCTCTGTGATTTTTACTCTCTGCACTCTGTTCTCTGTGATTTTTACTCTCCGCACTGTGCTCTCTCTAATTTTTAATCTCCTCACTCTGCTCTCTGTGAATTTTACTCTCTGTACTCTGCTCTCTGTGATCTTTACTCACCGCACTCTGCTGTCTGTGATTTTTACTCTCCGCACTCTATTCTCTGAGATTTTTACACTCTGCACTCTGTTTTCTGTCATTTTTACTCTCTGCACTCTGTGCTCTGTGATTTTTACACTCTGCACTCTAATTTCTGTGATTTTCACTCTCTGCATTCTGCGCTCTGTGATTTTTTCTCTCTGCACTCTGTTCTCTGTGATTTTTATTCACCGCACTCTGCCCTCTCTGATTTTTCATCCCCGCACTCTGCTCTCTGTGATTTTTACTCTCTGCACTCAGCTGTCTGTGATTTTTACTCTCTGCACTCGGTACTCTGTGATTTTTTCTCTCCGCACTGTGTTCTCTGTGGTTTTTACAGTCTGCTCTCTGTTCTCTGTCATTTTTACTCTCCGCACCCTGCTCTCTGTGATTTTTAATCACTGCACTAGGCTCTCTGTGATTTTTACTCTCTGCACTCCGTTCTCTGTGATGTTTGGTCTCCGCACTATGATCTCTGAGATTTTTACTCTCTGCCCTCTGCTCTCTGTGATCTTTACTCTCTGCCCTCAGGTCTGTGTGATTTTTACTCTCTGCACTCTGCTCTCTGTGATTTTTACTCTCTGCACTCTGATCTCGGTGATACTTACTCTCTGCACACTGTTCTCTGTGACTTTTACTCACTGAACACAGACCTCTGAGATTTTTACTCTCTGTACTCTGCTCTCTGTGATCTTTATTCTCTGCACTCTGATCTCTCTGATTTTTAATCTCCGCACTCTGTTCTCTGTGATTTTTACTGTCTGCACTCGGCACTCTGTGATTTTTACTCTCTGTACTCTGTTCTCTTTGATTTTTACAGTCTGAACTCTGTTCTCTCTCATTTCTACTCTCTGCACTCTGCTCTCTGTGATTTTTCATCTCCGCACTCTGCTCTCTGTGATTTTTACTCTCTGCACTCTAATTTCTGTGATTTTCGCTCTCTGCACTCTGCGGTCTATGATTTTTATTCTCTGCACTCTGTTCTCTGTGATGTTTGCTCGCCGGACTCTGCTCTCTGTGAGTTTTACCGTCTGCCCTCTGCTCTCTGTGATTTTTACACTCTGCCCTCAGCTCTGTGTGATTTTTACTCTCCGCACACTGTTCTCTGTGATGGTTACTCTCTGCACTCTGTTCTCGGTGAGTTTTATAGACTGCACTCTGTTCTCTGTGATTTTCACTCTCTGCACCCTGATCTCTGTGATTTTTACTCTCTGCACTCTGATCTCTGAGACTTTTACTCTCTGCACACAGATCTCTGTGATTTTTACTCTCCGCACTCTGGTCTCTGTAATTTTTACTCTTTGCACTCTGCTCTCTGTGATTTCTACTCTCTGCACTCCGTTCTCTGTGACTTTTATTCTCCGTTCTCTGCTCTCTCTGATTTTTAATCTCCGCACTCTGCTCTCACTGATTTTTAATCTCCGCACTCTGCTTTCTCTGATTATTACTCTCTGCACTCAGCTGTCTGTGATTTTCACTCTCTGCACCCTGCTCTCTGTGATTTTTAAACACTGCACTATGCTCTCTGTGATTTTTACTCTCTGCCCTCTGCCCACTGTGATCTTTACTCTCAGCCCTCAGGTCTGTGTGATTTTTACTCTCTGCACTCTGTTCTCTGTGATGTTTACTCTCTGCACTCAGCTCTCAGAGATTCTTACTCTCTGCACTCTGATCTCTGGGATTTTTATTCTCTGCAATCCGCTCTCTGTGATTTTGATTTTCCGCACTCTGATCTCTGTGATTTTTACTCTCTTCACTCTGCTGTCTGTGATTTTTACTCCCTGCACACTTCTCTCTGTGATTTTTACACTCCGCACTCTGCTTTCTGTGATTTTTACTCTGCCAATTCTGCTCTCTGTGGTTTTTACTCTCTGCACACAGATCTCTGTGAATTTTACTCTCCGCACTCTGGTCTCTGTGATGTTTGGTCTCCGCACTATGATTTCTGAGAGTTTTACTCTCTGCACTCTGATCTCTGTGATTTTTACTCTCTGCACTCTGATCTCTGAGACTTTTACTCTCTGCACACAGATCTCTGTGAGTTTTACTCTCCGCACTCTGGTCTCTGTGATTTTTACTCTCTGTACTCTGCTCTCTGTGATTTCGAGTCTCTGCACTCCGTTCTCTGTGATTTTCACTCACTGCACTCTAATTTCTGTGATTTTCTCTCTCTGCACTCTGCGGTCTGTGATTTTTATTCTCTGCACTCTGTTCTCTGTGATGTTTGCTCTCCGGACTCTGATCTCTGTGAGTTTTACCCTCTGCCCTCTGCTCTCTGTGATTTTTACACTCTGCCCTCAGCTCTGTGTGATTTTTACTCTCCGCACACAGTTCTCTGTGATGGTTACTCTCTGCACTCTGCTCTCTGTGATTTTTACTCTCTGCACTCTGATCTTTGAGACTTTTACTCTCTGCACACAGATCTCTGTGATTTTTACTCTCCGCACTCTGGTCTCTGTGATTTTTACTCTCTGTACTCTGCTCTCTGTGATTTCTACTCTCTGCTCTCCGTTCTCTGTGATTTTTATTCTCTGCACTCTGCTTTCTCTGATTATTACTCTCTGCACTCAGCTGTCTGTGATTTTCACTCTCTGCACTCGGCACTCTGTGATTTTTACTCTCTGTACTCAGTTCTCTGTGATTTTTATTCTCTGCACTATGTTCTCTGTGTTTATTACTCTGTTCACTCTGTTCTCTGTGATTTTAGCTCTCCGCACTCTGTTCTCTGTGATGTTTGGTCTACGCACTATGATCTCTGAGAGTTTTACTCTCTGCCCTCTGCTCTCTGTGATCTTTACTCTCTGCCCTCAGGTCTGTGTGATTTTTACTCTCTGCACTCTGTTCTCTGTGATGTTTGGTCTCCGCACTATGATCTCTGAGAGTTTTACTCTCTGCAGTCTGCTCTCTGTGATCTTTACTCTCTGCACTCTGTTCTCTGTCATGTTTACTCTCTGAACTCTGATCTCTGTGATATTTACTCTCCCTAGTGTGATCTCTGTTATTTTTACTCTCTGCCCTCAGCTCTCTTTGATTTTTAATCTCCGCACTCTGCTCTCCGTGATTTTTACTCGCTGTACACTGCTCTCTGTGATTTTTACTCTCCGCAACCTGTTCTCTGTGATATTCACTCTCTTCACTCTGCCCTCTGAGAGTTTTACTCTCTGCACTCTGCTCTCTGTGCTTTCTACTCTCTGCACTCTGTTCTCTGTGATATTTATTCTCCACACTCTGCTCCCTCTGATTTTTAATCTCCGCACTCTGCTCTCTGTGATTTTTACTCTCTGCACTCAGCTGTCTGTGATTTTTACTCTCTGCACTCGGCACTCTATGATTTTTACTCTCTGTACTCTGCTCTCTGTGATTTTTACTCTCCGCACTCTGTTCTCTTTGATTTTTACAGTCTGCACTCTGTTCCCTGTCATTTTTACTCTCTGCACTCTGATCTCTCTTATTTTTACTCTCCGCACTCTGTTCTCTGTGATTTTTACTCTCTGCACTCTGCTCTCTGTGATTTCTACTCTCTGCACTCTGTTCTCTGTGATATTTATTCTCCGCACTCTGCTCTCTCTGATTTTTCATCTCCGCACTCTGCTCTCTGTGATTTTTACTCTCTGCACTCAGATGTCTGTGATTTTTACTCTCTGCACTCGGTACTCTGTGATTTTTTCTCTCCGCACTGTGTTCTCTGTGATTTTTACAGTCTGCTCTCTGTTCTCTGTCATTTTAACTCTCCGCACCCTGCTCTCTGTGATTTTTAATCACTGCACTATGCTCTCTGTGATTTTTACTCTCTGCACTCTGTTCCCTGTGATGTTTGCTCTCCGCACTATGATCTCTGAGAGTCTTACTCTCTGCCCTCTGCCCACTGTGATCTTTACTCTCAGCCCTCAGGTCTGTGTGATTTTTACTCTCTGCACTCTGTTCTCTGTGATGTTTACTCTCTGCACTCAGCTCTCAGAGATTCTTACTCTCTGCACTCTGATCTCTGGGATTTTTATTCTCTGCAATCCGCTCTCTGTGATTTTGATTTTTTGCACTCTGATCTCTGTGATTTTTACTCTCTTCAATCTGCTGTCTGTGATTTTTACTCCTTGCACACTTCTCTCTTTGATTTTTACACTCCGCACTCTGCTTTCTGTGATTTTTACTCTGCCAATTCTGCTCTCTGTGGTTTTTACTCTCTGCACACAGATCTCTGTGATTTTTACTCTCCGCACTCTGGTCTCTGTGATGTTTGGTCTCCGCACTATGATTTCTGAGAGTTTTACTCTCTGCACTCTGATCTCTGTGATTTTTACTCTCTGCACTCTGATCTCTGAGACTTTTACTCTCTGCACACAGATCTCTGTGAGTTTTACTCTCCGCACTCTGGTCTCTGTGAGTTTTACTCTCTGTACTCTGCTCTCTGTGATTTCTACTCTCTGCACTCCGTTCTCTGTGATTTTTACTCTCTGCACTCTAATTTCTGTGATTTTCTCTCTCTGCACTCTGCGGTCTGTGATTTTTATTCTCTGCACTCTGTTCTCTGTGATGTTTGCTCTCCGGACTCTGATCTCTGTGAGTTTTACCCTCTGCCCTCTGCTCTCTGTGATTTTTACACTCTGCCCTCAGCTCTGTGTGGTTTTTACTCTCCGCACACTGTTCTCTGTGATGGTTACTCTCTGCACTCTGTTCTCGGTGATTTTTACAGATTGCACTCTGTTCTCTGTGATTTTTACTCTCTGCACTCTGATCTCTGTGATTTTTACTCTCTGCACTCTGATCTCTGAGACTTTTACTCTCTGCACGCAGATCTCTGTGATTTTTACTCTCCGCACTCTGGTCTCTGTGATTTTTACTCTCTGTACTCTGCTCTCTGTGATTTTTATTCTCTGCACTATGTTCTCTGTGTTTATTACTCTGTTCACTCTGTTCTCTGTGATTTTTGCTCTCCGCACTCTGTTCTCTGTGATGTTTGGTCTACGCACTATGATCTCTGAGAGTTTTACTCTCTGCCCTCTGCTCTCTGTGATCTTTACTCTCTGCCCTCAGGTCTGTGTGATTTTTACTCTCTGCACTCTGTTCTCTGTGATGTTTGGTCTCCGCACTATGATCTCTGAGAGTTTTACTCTCTGCAGTCTGCTCTCTGTGATCTTTAATCTCTTCCCTCAGGTCTGTGTGATTTTTACACTCTGCCCTCAGCTCTGTGTGATTTTTACTCTCCGCACACTGTTCTCTGTGATGGTTACTCTCTGCACTCTGTTCTCGGTGATGTTTACAGATTGCACTCTGTTCTCTGTGATTTTTACTCTCTGCACTCTGATCTCTGTGATTTTTACTCTCTGCACTCTGATCTCTGAGACTTTTACACTCTGCACACAGATCTCTGTGATTTTTGCTCTCCGCACTCTGGTCTCTGTGATTTTTACTCTCTGTACTCTGCTCTCTGTGATTTCTACTCTCTGCTCTCCGTTCTCTGTGATTTTTATTCTCTGCACTCTGCTTTCTCTGATTATTACTCTCTGCACTCAGCTGTCTGTGATTTTCACTCTCTGCACTCGGCACTCTGTGATTTTTACTCTCTGCACTCTGTTCTCTGTGATGTTTGGTCTCCGCACTATGATCTCTGAGAGTTTTACTCTCTGCAGTCTGCTCTCTGTGATCTTTACTCTCTTCCCTCAGTTCTGTGTGATTTTTACTCTCTGCACTCTGTTCTCTGTCATGTTTACTCTCTGAACTCTGATCTCTGTGATATTTACTCTCCCTAGTGTGATCTCTGTTATTTTTACTCTCTGCCCTCAGCTCTCTTTGATTTTTAATCTCCGCACTCTGCTCTCCGTGATTTTTACTCGCTGTACACTGCTCTCTGTGATTTTTACTCTCCGCAACCTGTTCTCTGTGATATTCACTCTCTTCACTCTGCCCTCTGAGAGTTTTACTCTCTGCACTCTGCTCTCTGTGCTTTCTACTCTCTGCACTCTGTTCTCTGTGATATTTATTCTCCACACTCTGCTCCCTCTGATTTTTAATCTCCGCACTCTGCTCTCTGTGATTTTTACTCTCTGCACTCAGCTGTCTGTGATTTTTACTCTCTGCACTCGGCACTCTATGAGTTTTACTCTCTGTACTCTGCTCTCTGTGATTTTTACTCTCCGCACTCTGTTCTCTTTGATTTTTACAGTCTGCACTCTGTTCCCTGTCATTTTTACTCTCTGCACTCTGATCTCTCTTATTTTTACTCTCCGCACTCTGTTCTCTGTGATTTTTACTCTCTGCACTCTGCTCTCTGTGATTTCTACTCTCTGCACTCTGTTCTCTGTGATTTTTATTCTCCGCACTCTGCTCTCTCTGATTTTTCATCTCCGCACTCTGCTCTCTGTGATTTTTACTCTCTGCACTCAGATGTCTGTGATTTTTACTCTCTGCACTCGGTACTCTGTGATTTTTTCTCTCCGCACTGTGTTCTCTGTGATTTTTACAGTCTGCTCTCTGTTCTCTGTCATTTTAACTCTCCGCACCCTGCTCTCTTTGATTTTTAATCACTGCACTATGCTCTCTGTGATTTTTACTCTCTGCACTCCGTTCCCTGTGATGTTTGCTCTCCGCACTATGATCTCTGAGAGTCTTACTCTCTGCCCTCTGCCCACTGTGATCTTTACTCTCAGCCCTCAGGTCTGTGTGATTTTTACTCTCTGCACTCGGTACTCTGTGATTTTTTCTCTTCGCACTGTGTTCTCTGTGATTTTTACAGTCTGCTCTCTGTTCTCTGTCATTTTAACTCTCCGCACCCTGCTCTCTTTGATTTTTAATCACTGCACTATGCTCTCTGTGATTTTTACTCTCTGCACTCTGTTCCCTGTGATGTTTGCTCTCCGCACTATGATCTCTGAGAGTCTTACTCTCTGCCCTCTGCCCACTGTGATCTTTACTCTCAGCCCTCAGGTCTGTGTGATTTTTACTCTCTGCACTCTGTTCTCTGTGATGTTTACTCTCTGCACTCAGCTCTCAGAGATTCTTACTTTCCGCACTCTGATCTCTGTGATTTGTACTCTCTTCACTCTGCTGTCTGTGATTTTTACTCCCTGCACACTTCTCTCTGTGATTTTTACACTCCGCACTCTGCTTTCTGTGATTTTTACTCTGCCAATTCTGCTCTCTGTGGTTTTTACTCTCTGCACACAGATCTCTGTGATTTTTACTCTCCGCACTCTGGTCTCTGTGATGTTTGGTCTCCGCACTATGATTTCTGAGAGTTTTACTCTCTGCACTCTGATCTCTGTGATTTTTACTCTCTGCACTCTGATCTCTGAGACTTTTACTCTCTGCACACAGATCTCTGTGAGTTTTACTCTCCGCACTCTGGTCTCTGTGATTTTTACTCTCTGTACTCTGCTCTCTGTGATTTCTACTCTCTGCACTCCGTTCTCTGTGATTTTTACTCTCTGCACTCTAATTTCTGTGTTTTTCTCTCTCTGCACTCTGCGGTCTGTGATTTTTATTCTCTGCACTCTGTTCTCTGTGATGTTTGCTCTCCGGACTCTGATCTCTGTGAGTTTTACCCTCTGCCCTCTGCTCTCTGTGATTTTTACACTCTGCCCTCAGCTCTGTGTGGTTTTTACTCTCCGCACACTGTTCTCTGTGATGGTTACTCTCTGCACTCTGTTCTCGGTGATTTTTACAGATTGCACTCTGTTCTCTGTGATTTTTACTCTCTGCACTCTGATCTCTGTGATTTTTACTCTCTGCACTCTGATCTCTGAGACTTTTACTCTCTGCACACAGATCTCTGTGATTTTTACTCTCCGCACTCTGGTCTCTGTGATTTTTACTCTCTGTACTCTGCTCTCTGTGATTTTTATTCTCTGCACTATGTTCTCTGTGTTTATTACTCTGTTCACTCTGTTCTCTGTGATTTTTGCTCTCCGCACTCTGTTCTCTGTGATGTTTGGTCTACGCACTATGATCTCTGAGAGTTTTACTCTCTGCCCTCTGCTCTCTGTGATCTTTACTCTCTGCCCTCAGGTCTGTGTGATTTTTACTCTCTGCACTCTGTTCTCTGTGATGTTTGGTCTCCGCACTATGATCTCTGAGAGTTTTACTCTCTGCAGTCTGCTCTCTGTGATCTTTAATCTCTTCCCTCAGGTCTGTGTGATTTTTACACTCTGCCCTCAGCTCTGTGTGATTTTTACTCTCCGCACACTGTTCTCTGTGATGGTTACTCTCTGCACTCTGTTCTCGGTGATTTTTACAGATTGCACTCTGTTCTCTGTGATTTTTACTCTCTGCACTCTGATCTCTGTGATTTTTACTCTCTGCACTCTGATCTCTGAGACTTTTACACTCTGCACACAGATCTCTGTGATTTTTGCTCTCCGCACTCTGGTCTCTGTGATTTTTACTCTCTGTACTCTGCTCTCTGTGATTTCTACTCTCTGCTCTCCGTTCTCTGTGATTTTTATTCTCTGCACTCTGCTTTCTCTGATTATTACTCTCTGCACTCAGCTGTCTGTGATTTTCACTCTCTGCACTCGGCACTCTGTGATTTTTACTCTCTGCACTCTGTTCTCTGTGATGTTTGGTCTCCGCACTATGATCTCTGAGAGTTTTACTCTCTGCAGTCTGCTCTCTGTGATCTTTACTCTCTTCCCTCAGTTCTGTGTGATTTTTACTCTCTGCACTCTGTTCTCTGTCATGTTTACTCTCTGAACTCTGATCTCTGTGATATTTACTCTCCCTAGTGTGATCTCTGTTATTTTTACTCTCTGCCCTCAGCTCTCTTTGATTTTTAATCTCCGCACTCTGCTCTCCGTGATTTTTACTCGCTGTACACTGCTCTCTGTGATTTTTACTCTCCGCAACCTGTTCTCTGTGATATTCACTCTCTTCACTCTGCCCTCTGAGAGTTTTACTCTCTGCACTCTGCTCTCTGTGCTTTCTACTCTCTGCACTCTGTTCTCTGTGATATTTATTCTCCACACTCTGCTCCCTCTGATTTTTAATCTCCGCACTCTGCTCTCTGTGATTTTTACTCTCTGCACTCAGCTGTCTGTGATTTTTACTCTCTGCACTCGGCACTCTATGAGTTTTACTCTCTGTACTCTGCTCTCTGTGATTTTTACTCTCCGCACTCTGTTCTCTTTGATTTTTACAGTCTGCACTCTGTTCCCTGTCATTTTTACTCTCTGCACTCTGATCTCTCTTATTTTTACTCTCCGCACTCTGTTCTCTGTGATTTTTACTCTCTGCACTCTGCTCTCTGTGATTTCTACTCTCTGCACTCTGTTCTCTGTGATTTTTATTCTCCGCACTCTGCTCTCTCTGATTTTTCATCTCCGCACTCTGCTCTCTGTGATTTTTACTCTCTGCACTCAGATGTCTGTGATTTTTACTCTCTGCACTCGGTACTCTGTGATTTTTTCTCTCCGCACTGTGTTCTCTGTGATTTTTACAGTCTACTCTCTGTTCTCTGTCATTTTAACTCTCCGCACCCTGCTCTCTTTGATTTTTAATCACTGCACTATGCTCTCTGTGATTTTTACTCTCTGCACTCTGTTCCCTGTGATGTTTGCTCTCCGCACTATGATCTCTGAGAGTCTTACTCTCTGCCCTCTGCCCACTGTGATCTTTACTCTCAGCCCTCAGGTCTGTGTGATTTTTACTCTCTGCACTCTGTTCTCTGTGATGTTTACTCTCTGCACTCAGCTCTCAGAGATTCTTACTTTCTGCACTCTGATCTCTGGGATTTTTATTCTCTGCAATCCGCTCTCTGTGATTTTGATTTTCCGCACTCTGATCTCTGTGATTTGTACTCTCTTCACTCTGCTGTCTGTGATTTTTACTCCCTGCACACTTCTCTCTGTGATTTTTACACTCCGCACTCTGCTTTCTGTGATTTTTACTCTGCCAATTCTGCTCTCTGTGGTTTTTACTCTCTGCACACAGATCTCTGTGATTTTTACTCTCCGCACTCTGGTCTCTGTGATGTTTGGTCTCCGCACTATGATTTCTGAGAGTTTTACTCTCTGCACTCTGATCTCTGTGATTTTTACTCTCTGCACTCTGATCTCTGAGACTTTTAGTCTCTGCACACAGATCTCTGTGAGTTTTACTCTCCGCACTCTGGTCTCTGTGATTTTTACTCTCTGTACTCTGCTCTCTGTGATTTCGAGTCTCTGCACTCCGTTCTCTGTGATTTTCACTCTCTGCACTCTAATTTCTGTGATTTTCTCTCTCTGCACTCTGCGGTCTGTGATTTTTATTCTCTGCACTCTGTTCTCTGTGATGTTTGCTCTCCGGACTCTGATCTCTGTGAGTTTTACCCTCTGCCCTCTGCTCTCTGTGATTTTTACACTCTGCCCTCAGCTCTGTGTGATTTTTACTCTCCGCACACAGTTCTCTGTGATGGTTACTCTCTGCACTCTGTTCTCGATGATTTTTACAGATTGCACTCTGTTCTCTTTGATTTTTAGTCTCTGCACTCTGATCTCTGTGATTTTTACTCTCTGCACTCTGATCTCTGAGACTTTTACTCTCTGCACACAGATCTCTGTGATTTTTACTCTCCGCACTCTGGTCTCTGTGATTTTTACTCTCTGTACTCTGCTCTCTGTGATTTTTATTCTCTGCACTATGTTCTCTGTGTTTATTACTCTGTTCACTCTGTTCTCTGTGATTTTAGCTCTCCGCACTCTGTTCTCTTTGATGTTTGGTCTACGCACTATGATCTCTGAGAGTTTTACTCTCTGCCCTCTGCTCTCTGTGATCTTTACTCTCTGCCCTCAGGTCTGTGTGATTTTTACTCTCTGCACTCTGTTCTCTGTGATGTTTGGTCTCCGCACTATGATCTCTGAGAGTTTTACTCTCTGCAGTCTGCTCTCTGTGATCTTTACTCTCTTCCCTCAGGTCTGTGTGATTTTTACACTCTGCCCTCAGCTCTGTGTGATTTTTACTCTCCGCACACTGTTCTCTGTGATGGTTACTCTCTGCACTCTGTTCTCGGTGATTTTTACAGATTGCACTCTGTTCTCTGTGATTTTTACTCTCTGCACTCTGATCTCTGTGATTTTTACTCTCTGCACTCTGATCTCTGAGACTTTTACTCTGTGCACACAGATCTCTGTGATTTTTACTCTCCGCACTCTGGTCTCTGTGATTTTTACTCTCTGTACTCTGCTCTCTGTGATTTCTACTCTCTGCTCTCCGTTTTTGTGATTTTTATTCTCTGCACTCTGCTTTCTCTGATTATTACTCTCTGCACTCAGCTGTCTGTGATTTTCACTCTCTGCACTCGGCACTCTGTGATTTTTACTCTCCGTACTCTGCTCTCTGTGATTTTTATTCTCTGCACTATGTTCTCTGTGTTTATTACTCTGTTCACTCTGTTCTCTGTGATTTTTGCTCTCCGCACTCTGTTCTCTGTGATGTTTGGTCTCCGCACTATGATCTCTGAGAGTTTTACTCTCTGCCCTCTGCTCTCTGTGATCTTTACTCTCTGCCCTCAGGTCTGTGTGATTTTTACTCTCTGCACTCTGTTCTCTGTGATGTTTGGTCTCCGCACTATGATCTCTGAGAGTTTTACTCTCTGCACTCTGCTCTCTGTGATCTTTACTCTCTGCCCTCAGGTCTGTGTGATTTTTACTCTCTGCACTCTGTTCTCTGTGATGTTTACTCTCTGAACACTGATCTCTGTGATATTTACTCTCCCTAGTCTGATCTCTGTTATTTTTGCTCTCTGCCCTCAGCTCTCTTTGATTTTTAATCTCCGTACTCTGCTCTCCGTGATTTTTATTCGCTGTACTCTGCTCTCTGTGATTTTTACACTCCGCACTCTGCTTTCTATGATTTTCACTCTGCCAATTCTGCTCTCTGTGGTTTTTACTCTCTGCTCTCTGATCTCTGTGATTTTTACTCTGTGTACACTGTTTTCTGTGGTTTTTACTCTCCCCAGTCTGTTCTCTGTCATTTTTACTCTCTGCACTCTAATTTCTGTGATTTTTGCTATCTGCACTCTGCGGTCTGTGATTTTTATTCTCTGCACTTTGTTCTCTGTGATGTTTGCTCTCCGGACTCTGATCTCTGTGAGTTTTACCCTCTGCCCTCTGCTCTCTGTGATTTTTACACTCTGCCCTCAGCTCTGTGTGATTTTTACTCTCCGCACACTGTTCTCTGTGATGGTTACTCTCTGCACACAGATCTCTGTGATTTTTACTGTCCGCACTCTGGTCTCTGTGATTTTTACTCTCTGTACTCTGCTCTCTGTGATTTCTACTCTCTGCACTCCGTTCTCTGTGATTTTTACTCTCTGCACTCTAATTTCTGTGATTTTCGCTCTCTGCACTCTGCGGTCTGTGATTTTTATTCTCTGCACTCTGATCTCGGTGATACTTACTCTATGCACTCTGTTCTCTCTGACTTTTACTCTCTGCACACAGACCTCTGAGATTTTTACTCTCTGCACTTTGCTCTCTGTGATTTTTACTCTGCATTCTTCTGTCTGTGATTTTCACTCTCTGCATTCTGTCTCTGTGATTTTTACTCTCTGCACACTGATCTCTGTGACTTTTACTCTCTGCACTCTGCTCTCTGTGATTTTTTTACTCTCTGCACTCTGATCTCTGTGATTTTTACGATCTGCACTCTGATCTCTGTAATTTTTAATCTCCGCACTCTGATCTCTGTGATTTTTATTCTCTACCCTCTGCTCTCTGTGAGTTTTATTATCAGCACTCCATTCTTAGTGATTTTTACTCTCCGCACTCTGCCCTCTGAGATTTATACTCTCCGCACTCTGCTCTCTGTGATTTCGAGTCTCTGCAATCCGTTCTCTGTGATTTTTACTCTCTGCACTCTAATTTCTGTGATTTTCTCTCTCTGCACTCTGCGGTCTGTGATTTTTATTCTCTGCACTCTGTTCTCTGTGATGTTTGCTCTCCGGACTCTGATCTCTGTGAGTTTTACCCTCTGCCCTCTGCTCTCTGTGATTTTTACACTCTGCCCTCAGCTCTGTGTGATTTTTACTCTCCGCACACTGTTCTCTGTGATGGTTACTCTCTGCACTCTGTTCTCGGTGATTTTTACAGATTGCACTCTGTTCTCTGTGATTTTTACTCTCTGCACTCTGATCTCTGAGACTTTTACTCTCTGCACACAGATCTCTGTGATTTTTACTCTCCGCACTCTGGTCTCTGTGATTTTTACTCTCTGTACTCTGCTCTCTGTGATTTCTACTCTCTGCTCTCCGTTCTCTGTGATTTTTATTCTCTGCACTCTGCTTTCTCTGATTATTACTCTCTGCACTCAGCTGTCTGTGATTTTCACTCTCTGCACTCGGCACTCTGTGATTTTTACTCTCTGTACTCTGTTCTCTGTGATTTTTATTCTCTGCACTATGTTCTCTGTGTTTATTACTCTGTTCACTCTGTTCTCTGTGATTTTAGCTCTCTGCACTCTGTTCTCTGTGATGTTTGGTCTCCGCACTATGATCTCTGAGAGTTTTACTCTCTGCACTCTGCTCTCTGTGATCTTTACTCTCTGCCCTCAGGTCTGTGTGATATTTACTCTCTGCACTCTGTTCTCTGTGATGCTTACTCTCTGAACTCTGATCTCTGTGATATTTACTCTCCCTAGTCTGTTCTCTGTTATTTTCACTCTCTGCCCTCAGCTCTCTTTGATTTTTAATCTCCGCACTCTGCTCTCCGTGATTTTTACTCGCTGCACTCTGATCTCTGTGATTTTTACTCTCTGCACTCTGATCTCTGAGACTTTTACTCTCTGCACACAGATCTCTGTGATTTTTATTCTCCGCACTCTGCTCTCCGTGATTTTTACTCGCTGTACTCTGCTCTCTGTGATTTTTACTCTCCGCAACCTGTTCTCTGTGATATTCACTCTCTTCACTCTGCCCTCTGAGAGTTTTACTCTCTGCACTCTGCTCTCTGTGATTTCTACTCTCTGCACTCTGTTCTCTGTAATTTTTATTCTCCACACTCTGCTCTCTCTGATTTTTAATCTCCGCACTCTGCTCTCTGTGATTTTTACTCTCTGCATTCAGATGTCTGTGATTTTTACTCTCTGCACTCGGCACTCTATGATTTTTACTCTCTGTACTCTGCTCTCTGTTATTTATACTCTCCGCACTCAGCTCTCAGAGATTCTTACTCTCTGCACTCTGATCTCTGGGATTTTTATTCTCTGCAATCCGCTCTCTGTGATTTTGACTTTCCGAACTCTGATCTCTGTGATTTTTACTCTCTTCACTCTGCTGTCTGTGATTTTTACTCCCTGCACACTTCTCTCTGTGATTTTTACACTCCGCACTCTGCTTTCTGTGATTTTCACTCTGCCAATTCTGCTCTCTGTGGTTTTTACTCTCTGCTCTCTGATCTCCGTGATTTTTACTCTGTGTACACTGTTTTCTGTGGTTTTTACTCTCCCCAGTCTGTTCTCTGTGATTTTTACTCTCTGCACTCTAATTTCTGTGATTTTTGCTATCTGCACTCTGCGGTCTGTGATTTTTATTCTCTGCACTCTGTTCTCTGTGATGTTTGCTCTTCGGACTCTGATCTCTGTGAGTTTTACCCTCTGCCCTCTGCTCTCTGTGATTTTTACACTCTGCCCTCAGCTCTGTGTGATTTTTACTCTCCGCACACTGTTCTCTGTGATGGTTACTCTCTGCACACAGATCTCTGTGATTTTTACTCTCCGCACTCTGGTCTTTGTGATTTTTACTCTCTGTACTCTGCTCTCTGTGATTTCTACTCTCTGCACTCCGTTCTCTGTGATTTTTTTACTCTCTGCACTCTGATCTCTGTGATTTTTACGATCTGCACTCTGATCTCTGTAATTTTTAATCTCCGCCCTCTGATCTCTGTGATTTTTATTCTCTACCCTCTGCTCTCTGTGAGTTTTATTATCAGCACTCCATTCTTAGTGATTTTTACTCTCCGCACTCTGCCCTCTGAGATTTATACTCTCCGCACTCTGCTCTCTGTGACTTTTACTCTCTGCACTCAGCTGTCTGTGATTTTTACTCTCTGCACTCGGCACTCTATGGTTTTTACTCTCTGTACTCTGATTGCTGCGATTTTTATTCTCCGCACTCTGTTCTCTTTGATATTTACAGTCTGCACTCTGTTCCCTGTCATTTTTACACTCTGCACTCTGATCTCTGTTATTTTTATTCTCCGCACTCTGCTCTCTCTGATTTTTCATCTCGGCACTCTGCTCTCTGTGATTTTTACTCTCTGCACTCAGCTGTCTGTGATTTTTACTCTCTGCACTCGGTACTCTGTGATTTTTTTTTTCTCTCCGCACTGTGTTCTCTGTGATTTTTACAGTCTGCTCTCTGTTCTCTGTCATTTTTCCTCTCCGCACCCTGCTCTCTGTGATTTTTATTCTCTGCACTCTGCTCTCTCTGATTTTTAATCTCCGCACTCTGCTCTCTGTGATTTTTACTCTCTGCACTCAGCTGTCTGTGATTTTTACTCTCTGCACTCTGTTCTCTGTGATGTTTGCTCTCCGCACTATGATCTCTGAGAGTCTTACTCTCTGCCCTCTGCTCTCTGTGATCTTTACTCTCTGCCCTCAGGTCTGTGTGATTTTTACTCTCTGCACTCTGTTGTCTGTGATGCTTACTCTCTGCACTCAGCTCTCAGACATTCTTCCTCTCTGCACTCTGATCTCTGGGATTTTTATTCTCTGCAATCCGTTCTCTGCGATTTTGACTTTCCGCGCTCTGATCTCTGTGATTTTTACTCTTTTCAGTCTGCTGTCTGTGATTTTTACTCTGCCAATTCTGCTCTCTGTGTTTTTTACTCTCCGCACTCTGTTCTCTGTGATTTTTACTCTCTGCACTCTGTTCTCTGTGATTTTTACTCTCTGCACTATGTTCTCTGTGATTATAACTCTGTGCACTCTGTTCTCTGTGATTTTTGCTCTCCGCACTCTGTTCTCTGTGATTTTTACTCTCTGCTCTCTGATCTCTGTGATATTTACTCTGTGTACACTGCTTTCTGTGATTTTTACTCTCGCCAGTCTGTTCTCTGTGATTTTTACTCTCTGCACTCTAATTTCTGTGATTTTCACTCTCTGCATTCTGCGCTCTGTGATTTTTACTCTCTGCACTCTGTTCTCTGTGATTTTTACTCTCCGCACTGTGCTCTCTCTAATTTTTAATCTCCTCACTCTGCTCTCTGTGATTTTTACTCTCTGCACTCGGGACTCTGTGAATTTTACTCTCTGTACTCTGCTCTCTGTGATCTTTACTCACCGCACTCTGCTGTCTGTGATTTTTACTCTCCGCACTCTATTCTCTGAGATTTTTACACTCTGCACTCTAATTTCTGTGATTTTCACTCTCTGCATTCTCCGCTCTGTGATTTTTTCTCTCTGCACTCTGTTCTCTGTGATTTTTATTCACCGCAATCTGCTCTCTCTGATTTTTCATCTCCGCACTCTGCTCTCTGTGATTTTTACTCTCTGCACTCAGCTGTCTGTGATTTTACTCTCTGCACTCGGTACTCTGTGATTTTTTCTCTCCGCACTGTGTTCTCTGTGATTTTTACAGTCTGCTTTCTGTTCTCTGTCATTTTTACTCTCCGCACCCTGCTCCCTGTGATTTTTAATCACTGCACTATGCTCTCTGTGATTTTTACTCACTGCACTCTGTTCTCTGTGATGTGTGGTCTCCGCACTATGATCTCTGAAAGTTTTACTCTCTGCCCTCTGCTCTCTGTGATTTTTACACTCTGCCCTCAGCTCTGTGTGATTTTTACTCTCCGCACACTGTTCTCTGTGATGGTTACTCTCTGCACACAGATCTCTGTGATTTTTACTCTCCGCACTCTGGTCTTTGTGATTTTTACTCTCTGTACTCTGCTCTCTGTGATTTCTACTCTCTGCACTCCGTTCTCTGTGATTTTTTTACTCTCTGCACTCTGATCTCTGTGATTTTTACGATCTGCACTCTGATCTCTGTAATTTTTAATCTCCGCACTCTGATCTCTGTGATTTTTATTCTCTACCCTCTGCTCTCTGTGAGTTTTATTATCAGCACTCCATTCTTAGTGATTTTTACTCTCCGCACTCTGCCCTCTGAGATTTATACTCTCCGCACTCTGCTCTCTGTGACTTTTACTCTCTGCACTCAGCTGTCTGTGATTTTTATTCTCTGCACTCGGCACTCTATGGTTTTTACTCTCTGTACTCTGATTGCTGCGATTTTTATTCTCCGCACTCTGTTCTCTTTGATATTTACAGTCTGCACTCTGTTCCCTGTCATTTTTACACTCTGCACTCTGATCTCTGTTATTTTTATTCTCCGCACTCTGCTCTCTCTGATTTTTCATCTCGGCACTCTGCTCTCTGTGATTTTTACTCTCTGCACTCAGCTGTCTGTGATTTTTACTCTCTGCACTCGGTACTCTGTGATTTTTTTTTTTCTCTCCGCACTGTGTTCTCTGTGATTTTTACAGTCTGCTCTCTGTTCTCTGTCATTTTTCCTCTCCGCACCCTGCTCTCTGTGATTTTTATTCTCTGCACTCTGCTCTCTCTGATTTTTCATCTCCACACTCTGCTCTCTGTGATTTTTACTCTCTGCACTCAGCTGTCTGTGATTTTTACTCTCTGCACTCTGTTCTCTGTGATGTTTGCTCTCCGCACTATGATCTCTGAGAGTCTTACTCTCTGCCCTCTGCTCTCTGTGATCTTTACTCTCTGCCCTCAGGTCTGTGTGATTTTTACTCTCTGCACTCTGTTGTCTGTGATGCTTACTCTCTGCACTCAGCTCTCAGACATTCTTCCTCTCTGCACTCTGATCTCTGGGATTTTTATTCTCTGCAATCCGTTCTCTGCGATTTTGACTTTCCGCGCTCTGATCTCTGTGATTTTTACTCTTTTCAGTCTGCTGTCTGGGATTTTTACTCTGCCAATTCTGCTCTCTGTTTTTTTTACTCTCCGCACTCTGTTCTCTGTGATTTTTACTCTCTGCACTCTGTTCTCTGTGATTTTTACTCTCTGCACTATGTTCTCTGTGATTATAACTCTGTGCACTCTGTTCTCTGTGATTTTTGCTCTCCGCACTCTGTTCTCTGTGATTTTTACTCTATGCTCTCTGATCTCTGTGATATTTACTCTGTGTACACTGTTTTCTGTGATTTTTACTCTCCCCAGTCTGTTCTCTGTGATTTTTACTCTCTGCACTCTAATTTCTGTGATTTTCACTCTCTGCATTCTGCGCTCTGTGATTTTTACTCTCTGCACTCTGTTCTCTGTGATTTTTACTCTCCGCACTGTGCTCTCTCTAATTTTTAATCTCCTCACTCTGCTCTCTGTGATTTTTACTCTCTGCACTCGGGACTCTGTGAATTTTACTCTCTGTACTCTGCTCTCTGTGATCTTTACTCACCGCACTCTGCTGTCTGTGATTTTTACTCTCCGCACTCTATTCTCTGAGATTTTTACACTTTGCACTCTAATTTCTGTGATTTTCACTCTCTGCATTCTCCGCTCTGTGATTTTTTCTCTCTGCACTCTGTTCTCTGTGATTTTTATTCACCGCAATCTGCTCTCTCTGATTTTTCATCTCCGCACTCTGCTCTCTGTGATTTTTACTCTCTGCACTCAGCTGTCTGTGATTTTTACTCTCTGCACTCGGTACTCTGTGATTTTTTCTCTCCGCACTGTGTTCTCTGTGGTTTTTACAGTCTGCTCTCTGTTCTCTGTCATTTTTACTCTCCGCACCCTGCTCTCTGTGATTTTTAATCACTGCACTAGGCTCTCTGTGATTTTTACTCTCTGCACTCCGTTCTCTGTGATGTTTGGTCTCCGCACTATGATCTCTGAGATTTTTACTCTCTGCCCTCTGCTCTCTGTGATCTTTACTCTCTGCCCTCAGGTCTGTGTGATTTTTACTCTCTGCACTCTGATCTCGGTGATACTTACTCTCTGCACACTGTTCTCTGTGACTTTTACTCTCTGAACACAGACCTCTGAGATTTTTACTCTCTGTACTCTGCTCTCTGTGATCTTCATTCTCTGCACTCTGCTCTCTCTGATTTTTAATCTCCGCACTCTGTTCTCTGTGATTTTTACTCTCTGCACTCGGCACTCTGTGATTTTTACTCTCTGTACTCTGTTCTCTTTGATTTTTACAGTCTGAACTCTGTTCTCTCTCATTTCTACTCTCTGCACTCTGTTCTCTGTGATTTTTCATCTCCGCACTCTGCTCTCTGTGATTTTTACTCTCTGCACTCAGCTGTCTGTGATTTTACTCTCTGCACTCGGTACTCTGTGATTTTTTCTCTCCGCACTGTGTTCTCTGTGATTTTTACAGTCTGCTTTCTGTTCTCTGTCATTTTTACTCTCCGCACCCTGCTCCCTGTGATTTTTAATCACTGCACTATGCTCTCTGTGATTTTTACTCACTGCAGTC
Source organism: Mobula birostris (assembly GCF_030028105.1). Taxonomy (NCBI): domain Eukaryota; kingdom Metazoa; phylum Chordata; class Chondrichthyes; order Myliobatiformes; family Myliobatidae; genus Mobula; species Mobula birostris. Next base: position 128,580 of record NW_027278533.1, on the reverse strand, counting down.
TGTTCTCTGTGATGTGTGGTCTCCGCACTATGATTTCTGAGAGTTTTACTCTCTGCCCTCTGCTCTCTGTGATCTTTACTCTCTGACCTCAGGTCTGTGTGATTTTTACTCTCTGCACTCTGTTCTCTGTGATTTTTACTCTCTGCACTCTGATCTCGGTGATACTTACTCTATGCACTCTGTTCTCTCTGACTTTTACTCTCTGCACACAGACCTCTGAGATTTTTACTCTCTGCACTTCGCTCTCTGTGATTTTTACTCTGCATTCTTCTGTCTGTGATTTTCACTCTCTGCATTCTGTCTCTGTGACTTTTACTCTCTGCACACTGATCTCTGTGACTTTTACTCTCTGCACTCTGCTCTCTGTGATTTTTTTCTACTCTCCGCACACAGATCTCTCTAATTTTTACTCTCTCCACTCTGTTCTCTGTGATTTTTAATCTCCGCACTGTGCTCTCTGTGACTTTTACTCTGCAAATTCTGCTCTCTGTGATTTTTACTCTCCACATACTGTTCTCTGTGATGGTTACTGTCTGCACTCTGCTCTCTGTGATTTTTACACTCTGCTCTCTGCTTTCTGTCATTTTTACTCTCTGCACTCTGCGCTCTGTGATTTTTACACTCTGCACTCTAATTTCTGTGATTTTCACTCTCTGCACTCTACGCTCTGTGATTTTTTTTCTCTCTGCACTGTGTTCTCTGTGATTTTCACTCTCCGCACTATGCCCTCTGAGATTTTTACTCTCTGCACTCTGCTCCCTGTGATTCCTACTCTCTGGACTCTGTTCTCTGTGATTTTTATTCTCCGCACTCTGCTCTCTCTGATTTTTAATCTCCTCACTCTGCTCTCTGTGCTTCTTACTCTCTGCACTCAGCTCTCTGTGATTTTTACTCTCAGCACAGGGCACTCAGTGATTTTCACTCTCTTCATTCTGGTCTCTGTGATATTTACTCTCCGCACTGTGCTCTCTCTAATTTTTACTCTCTGTACTCTGCTCTCTGTGATTTCTAGTCTCTGCACTCTGTTCTCTGTGATTTTTATTCTCCGCACTCTGCTCTCTCTGATTTTTAATCTCTACACTCGGGACTCTGTGAATTTTACTCTCTGTACTCTGCTCTCTGTGATCTTTACTCACCGCACTCTGCTGTCTGTGATTTTTACTCTCCGCACTCTATTCTCTCAGATTTTTACACTCTGCTCTCTGTTTTCTGTCATTTTTACTCTCTGCACTCTGTGCTCTGTGATTTTTACACTCTGCATTCTAATTTCTGTGATTTTCACTCTCTGCAATCTACGCTCTGTGATTTTTTTCTCTCTGCACTGTGTTCTCTGTGATTTTTACTCTCCGCACTCTGCCCTCTGAGATTTTTACTCTCTGCACTCTGCTCTCTGTGATTCCTACTCTCTGGACTCTGTTCTCTGTGATTTTTATTCTCCGCACTCTGCTCTCTCTGATTTTTAATCTCCTCACTCTGCTCTCTGTGCTTCTTGCTCTCTGCACTCAGCTCTCTGTGATTTTTACTCTCAGCACTGGGCACTCAGTGATTTTCACTCTCTTCATTCTGGTCTCTGTGATATTTACTCTCCGCACTGTGCTCTCTCTAATTTTTACTCTCTGTACTCTGCTCTCTGTGATATCTACTCTCTGCACTCTGTTCTCTGTGATTTTTATTCTCCGCACTCTGTTCTCTCTGATTTTTCATCTCCGCACTCTGCTCTCTGTGATTTTTACTCTCTGCACTCAGCTGTCTGTGATTTTTACTCTCTGCACTCGGTACTCTGTGATTTTTTTTCTCTCCGCACTGTGTTCTCTGTGATTTTTACAGTCTGCTCTCTCTTCTCTGTCATTTTACTCTCCGCATCCTGCTCTCTGTGATTTTTAATCACTGCACTATGCTCTCTGTGATTTTTACTCTCTGCACTCTGTTCCCTGTGATGTTTGCTCTCCGCACTATGATCTCTGAGAGTCTTACTCTCTGCCCTCTGCCCACTGTGATCTTTACTCTCTGCCCTCAGGTCTGTGTGATTTTTACTCTCTGCACTCTGATCTCTGGGATTTTTATTCTCTGCAATCCACTCTCTGTGATTTTGACTTTCCGCACTCTGATCTCTGTGATTTTTACTCTCTTCACTCTGTTGTCTTTGATTTTTATCCCTGCACACTTCTCCCCGTGATTTTTACACTCCGCACTCTGCTTTCTGTGATTTTTACTCTGCCAATTCTGCTCTCTGTGGTTTTTACTCTCTGCTCTCTGTTCTCTGTGATATTTAATCTGTGTACACTGTTTTCTGTGATTTTTACTCTCGCCAGTCTGTTCTCTGTGATTTTTACTCTCTGCACTCTAATTTCTGTGATTTTCGCTCTCTGCACTCTGCGGTCTATGATTTTTATTCTCTGCACTCTGTTCTCTGTGATGTTTGCTCGCCGGACTCTGATCTCTGTGAGTTTTACCGTCTGCCCTCTGCTCTCTGTGATTTTTACACTCTGCCCTCAGCTCTGTGTGATTTTTACTCTCCGCACACTGTTCTCTGTGATGGTTACTCTCTGCACTCTGTTCTCGGTGAGTTTTACAGACTGCACTCTGTTCTCTGTGATTTTCACTCTCTGCACTCTGATCTCTGTGATTTTTACTCTCCGCACTCTGGTCTCTGTAATTTTTACTCTCTGCACTCTGCTCTCTGTGATTTCTACTCTCTGCACTCCGTTCTCTGTGACTTTTATTCTCCGCTCTCTGCTCTCTCTGATTTTTAATCTCCGCATTCTGCTCTCACTGATTTTTAATCTCCGCACTCTGCTTTCTCTGATTATTACTCTCTGCACTCAGCTGTCTGTGATTTTCAATCTCTGCACTCTGATCTCTGTGATTTTTACTCTCTGTACTCTGCTGTCTGTGATTTTTATTCTCTGCACTAGGTTCTCTGTGTTTATTACTCTGTTCACTCTGTTCTCTGTGATTTTTGCTCTCCGCACTCTGTTCTGTGTGATGTTTGGTCTACGCACTATGATCTCTGAGAGTTTTACTCTCTGCCCTCTGCTCTCTGTGATCTTTACTCTCTGCCCTCAGGTCTGTGTGATTTTTACTCTCTGCACTCTGTTCTCTGTGATGTTTGGTCTCTGCACTATGATCTCTGAGAGTTTTACTCTCTGCAGTCTGCTCTCTGTGATCTTTACTCTCTTCCCTCTGGTCTGTGTGATTTTTACTCTCTGCACTCTGTTCTCTGTCATGTTTACTCTCTGAACTCTGATCTCTGTGATATTTACTCTCCCTAGTGTGATCTCTGTTATTTTTACTCTCTGCCCTCAGCTCTCTTTGATTTTTAATCTCCGCACTCTGCTCTCCGTGATTTTTACTCGCTGTACACTGCTCTCTGTGATTTTTACTCCCCGCAACCTGTTCTCTGTGATTTTTACTCTCCGCAACCTGTTCTCTGTGATATTCACTCTCTTCACTCTGCCCTCTGAGAGTTTTACTCTCTGCACACTGCTCTCTGTGCTTTCTACTCTCTGCACTCTGTTCTCTGTGATATTTATTCTCCACACTCTGCTCCCTCTGATTTTTAATCTCCGCACTCTGCTCTCTGTGATTTTTACTCACTGCACTCAGCTCTCTGTGATTTTTACTCTCTGTACTCTGCGCTCTGTGATTTTTACTCTCCGCACTCTGTTCTCTTTGATTTTTACAGTCTGCACTCTGTTCCCTGTCATTTTTACTCTCTGCACTCTGATCTCTCTTATTTTTACTCTCCGCACTCTGTTCTCTGTGATTTCTACTCTCTGCACTCTGTTCTCTGTGATTTTTATTCTCCGCACTCTGCTCTCTCTGATTTTTCATCTCCGCACTCTGCTCTCTGTGATTTTTACTCTCTGCACTCAGATGTCTGTGATTTTTACTCTCTGCACTCGGTACTCTGTGACTTTTTCTCTCCGCACTGTGTTCTCTGTGATTTTTACAGTCTGCTCTCTGTTCTCTGTCATTTTAACTCTCCGCACCCTGCTCTCTGTGATTTTTAATCACTGCACTATGCTCTCTGTGATTTTTACTCTCTGCACTCTGTTCCCTGTGATGTTTGCTCTCCGCACTATGATCTCTGAGAGTCTTACTCTCTGCCCTCTGCCCACTGTGATCTTTACTCTCAGCCCTCAGGTCTGTGTGATTTTTACTCTCTGCACTCTGTTCTCTGTGATGTTTACTCTCTGCACTCAGCTCTCAGAGATTCTTACTCTCTGCACTCTGATCTCTGGGATTTTTATTCTCTGCAATCCGCTCTCTGTGATTTTGATTTTCCGCACTCTGATCTCTGTGATTTTTACTCTCTCCACTCTGCTGTCTGTGATTTTTACTCCCTGCACATTTCTCTCTGTGATTTTCACACTCCGCACTCTGCTTTCTGTGATTTTTACTCTGCCAATTCTGCTCTCTGTGGTTTTTACTCTCTGCTCTCTGATCTCTGTGATATTTACTCTGTGTACACTGTTTTCTGTGGTTTTTACTCTCCCCAGTCTGTTCTCTGTGATTTTTACTCTCTGCACTCTAATTTCTGTGATTTTCGCTCTCTGCACTCTGCGGTCTGTGATTTTTATTCTCTGCACTCTGTTCTCTGTGATGTTTGCTCTCCGGACTCTGATCTCTGTGAGTTTTACCCTCTGCCCTCTGCTCTCTGTGATTTTCACACTCTGCCCTCAGCTCTGTGTGATTTTTACTCTCCGCACACTGTTCTCTGTGATGGTTACTATCTACATTCTGTTTTCGGTGATTTTTAATCTCTGCACTCAGCTGTCTGTGATTTTTACTCTCTGCACTCTGTTCCCTGTGATGTTTGCTCTCCGCACTATGATCTCTGAGAGTCTTACTCTCTGCCCTCTGCCCACTGTGATCTTTACTCTCTGCCCTCAGGTCTGTGTGATTTTTACTCTCTGCACTCTGATCTCTGGGATTTTTATTCTCTGCAATCCACTCTCTGTGATTTTGACTTTCCGCACTCTGATCTCTGTGATTTTTACTCTCTTCACTCTGTTGTCTTTGATTTTTATCCCTGCACACTTCTCCCCGTGATTTTTACACTCCGCACTCTGCTTTCTGTGATTTTTACTCTGCCAATTCTGCTCTCTGTGGTTTTTACTCTCTGCTCTCTGTTCTCTGTGATATTTAATCTGTGTACACTGTTTTCTGTGATTTTTACTCTCGCCAGTCTGTTCTCTGTGATTTTTACTCTCTGCACTCTAATTTCTGTGATTTTCGCTCTCTGCACTCTGCGGTCTATGATTTTTATTCTCTGCACTCTGTTCTCTGTGATGTTTGCTCGCCGGACTCTGATCTCTGTGAGTTTTACCGTCTGCCCTCTGCTCTCTGTGATTTTTACACTCTGCCCTCAGCTCTGTGTGATTTTTACTCTCCGCACACTGTTCTCTGTGATGGTTACTCTCTGCACTCTGTTCTCGGTGAGTTTTACAGACTGCACTCTGTTCTCTGTGATTTTCACTCTCTGCACTCTGATCTCTGTGATTTTTACTCTCCGCACTCTGGTCTCTGTAATTTTTACTCTCTGCACTCTGCTCTCTGTGATTTCTACTCTCTGCACTCCGTTCTCTGTGACTTTTATTCTCCGCTCTCTGCTCTCTCTGATTTTTAATCTCCGCATTCTGCTCTCACTGATTTTTAATCTCCGCACTCTGCTTTCTCTGATTATTACTCTCTGCACTCAGCTGTCTGTGATTTTCAATCTCTGCACTCTGATCTCTGTGATTTTTACTCTCTGTACTCTGCTGTCTGTGATTTTTATTCTCTGCACTAGGTTCTCTGTGTTTATTACTCTGTTCACTCTGTTCTCTGTGATTTTTGCTCTCCGCACTCTGTTCTGTGTGATGTTTGGTCTACGCACTATGATCTCTGAGAGTTTTACTCTCTGCCCTCTGCTCTCTGTGATCTTTACTCTCTGCCCTCAGGTCTGTGTGATTTTTACTCTCTGCACTCTGTTCTCTGTGATGTTTGGTCTCTGCACTATGATCTCTGAGAGTTTTACTCTCTGCAGTCTGCTCTCTGTGATCTTTACTCTCTTCCCTCTGGTCTGTGTGATTTTTACTCTCTGCACTCTGTTCTCTGTCATGTTTACTCTCTGAACTCTGATCTCTGTGATATTTACTCTCCCTAGTGTGATCTCTGTTATTTTTACTCTCTGCCCTCAGCTCTCTTTGATTTTTAATCTCCGCACTCTGCTCTCCGTGATTTTTACTCGCTGTACACTGCTCTCTGTGATTTTTACTCCCCGCAACCTGTTCTCTGTGATTTTTACTCTCCGCAACCTGTTCTCTGTGATATTCACTCTCTTCACTCTGCCCTCTGAGAGTTTTACTCTCTGCACACTGCTCTCTGTGCTTTCTACTCTCTGCACTCTGTTCTCTGTGATATTTATTCTCCACACTCTGCTCCCTCTGATTTTTAATCTCCGCACTCTGCTCTCTGTGATTTTTACTCACTGCACTCAGCTCTCTGTGATTTTTACTCTCTGTACTCTGCGCTCTGTGATTTTTACTCTCCGCACTCTGTTCTCTTTGATTTTTACAGTCTGCACTCTGTTCCCTGTCATTTTTACTCTCTGCACTCTGATCTCTCTTATTTTTACTCTCCGCACTCTGTTCTCTGTGATTTCTACTCTCTGCACTCTGTTCTCTGTGATTTTTATTCTCCGCACTCTGCTCTCTCTGATTTTTCATCTCCGCACTCTGCTCTCTGTGATTTTTACTCTCTGCACTCAGATGTCTGTGATTTTTACTCTCTGCACTCGGTACTCTGTGACTTTTTCTCTCCGCACTGTGTTCTCTGTGATTTTTACAGTCTGCTCTCTGTTCTCTGTCATTTTAACTCTCCGCACCCTGCTCTCTGTGATTTTTAATCACTGCACTATGCTCTCTGTGATTTTTACTCTCTGCACTCTGTTCCCTGTGATGTTTGCTCTCCGCACTATGATCTCTGAGAGTCTTACTCTCTGCCCTCTGCCCACTGTGATCTTTACTCTCAGCCCTCAGGTCTGTGTGATTTTTACTCTCTGCACTCTGTTCTCTGTGATGTTTACTCTCTGCACTCAGCTCTCAGAGATTCTTACTCTCTGCACTCTGATCTCTGGGATTTTTATTCTCTGCAATCCGCTCTCTGTGATTTTGATTTTCCGCACTCTGATCTCTGTGATTTTTACTCTCTCCACTCTGCTGTCTGTGATTTTTACTCCCTGCACATTTCTCTCTGTGATTTTCACACTCCGCACTCTGCTTTCTGTGATTTTTACTCTGCCAATTCTGCTCTCTGTGGTTTTTACTCTCTGCTCTCTGATCTCTGTGATATTTACTCTGTGTACACTGTTTTCTGTGGTTTTTACTCTCCCCAGTCTGTTCTCTGTGATTTTTACTCTCTGCACTCTAATTTCTGTGATTTTCGCTCTCTGCACTCTGCGGTCTGTGATTTTTATTCTCTGCACTCTGTTCTCTGTGATGTTTGCTCTCCGGACTCTGATCTCTGTGAGTTTTACCCTCTGCCCTCTGCTCTCTGTGATTTTCACACTCTGCCCTCAGCTCTGTGTGATTTTTACTCTCCGCACACTGTTCTCTGTGATGGTTACTATCTACATTCTGTTTTCGGTGATTTTTAATCTCTGCACTCTGATCTCTGTGATTTTTACTCTCTGCACTCTGATCTCTGTTATATATTCTCTCCGCACTCTGTTCTCTGTGATTTTTACAGTCTGCACTCTGTTCCCTGTCATTTTTACTCTCTGCACTCTGATCTCTGTTATATATACTCTCGGCACTCTGTTCTCTGTGATTTTTACTCTCTGCACTCTGCTCTCTGTGATTTCTACTCTCTGCACTCTGTTCTCTGTGATTTTTATTCTCCGCACTCTGCTCTCTCTGATTTTTCATCTCCGCACTCTGCTCTCTGTGATTTTTACTCTCTGCACTCAGCTGTCTGTGATTTTTACTCTGTGCACTCGGTACTCTGTGATTTTTTCTCTCCGCACTGTGTTCTCTGTGATTTTCACAGTCTGCTCTCTGTTCTCTGTCATCTTTACTCTCCGCACCCTGCTCTCTGTGATTTTTAATCACTGCACTATGCTTTCTGCGATTTTTGCTCTCCGCACTCTGTTCTCTGTGATGTTTGGTATCGCACTATGATCTCTGAGAGTTTTACTCTCTGCACTCTGCTCTCTGTGATCTTTACTCTCTGCACTCAGGTCTGTGTGATTTTTACTCTCTGCACTCTGTTCTCTGTGATGTTTACTCTCTGAACTCTGATCTCTGTGATATTTACTCTCCCTAGTCTGATCTCTGTTATTTTTACTCTTTGCCCTCAGCTCTCTTTGAGTTTTAATCTCCGCACTCTGCTCTCCGTGATTTTTACTCTCTGTACTCTGCTCTCTGTGATTTTTACTCTCCGCAACCTGTTCTCTGTGATATTCACTCTCTTCACTCTGCCCTCTGAGAGTTTTACTCTCTGCACTCTGCTCTCTGTGATTTCTACTCTCTGCACTCTGGTCTCTGTGATTTTTATTCTCCACACTCTGCTCTCTCTGATTTTTAATCTCCGCACTCTGCTCTCTGTGATTTTTACTCTCTGCACTAAACTGTCTGTGATTTTTACTCTCTGCACTCGGCACTCTATGATTTTTACTCTCTGTACTCTGCTCTCTGTGATTTTTACTCTCCGCAACCTGTTCTCTGTGATATTCACTCTCTTCACTCTGCCCTCTGAGAGTTTTACTCTCTGCACTCTGCTCTCTGTGATTTCTACTCTCTGCACTCTGGTCTCTGTGATTTTTATTCTCCACACTCTGCTCTCTCTGATTTTTAATCTCCGCACTCTGCTCTCTGTGATTTTTACTCTCTGCACTAAACTGTCTGTGATTTTTACTCTCTGCACTCGGCACTCTATGATTTTTACTCTCTGTACTCTGCTCTCTGTGATTTTTCTCTCCGCACTCTGTTCTCTTTGATTTTTACAGTCTGCACTCTGTTCCCTGTCATTTTTACTCTCTGCACTCTGATCTCTGTTATTTATACACTCCGCACTCAGCTCTCAGAGATTCTTACTCTCTGCACTCTGATCTCTGGGATTTTTATTCTCTGCAATCCGCTCTCTGTGATTTTGACTTTCCGCACTCTGATCTCTGTGATTTTTACTCTCTTCACTCTGCTGTCTGTGATTTTTACTCCCTGCAAGCTTCTCTCTGTGATTTTTACACTCCGCACTCTGCTTTCTGTGATTTTTACTCTGCCAACTCTGCTCTCTGTGGTTTTTACTCTCTGCTCTCTGATCTCTGTGATATTTACTCTGTGTACACTGTTTGCTGTGGTTTTTACTCTCCCCAGTATGTTCTCTGTGATTTTTACTCTCTGCACTCTAATTTCTGTGATTTTCGCTCTCTGCACTCTGCGGTCTGTGATTTTTATTCTCTGCACTCTGTTCTCTGTGATGTTTGCTCTCCGGACTCTGATCTCTGTGAGTTTTACCCTCTGCCCTCTGCTCTCTGTGATTTTTACACTCTGCCCTCAGCTCTGTGTGATTTTTACTCTCCGCACACTGTTCTCTGTGATGGTTACTCTCTGCACACAGATCTCTGTGATTTTTACTCTCCGCACTCTGGTCTCTGTGATTTTTACTCTCTGCACTCTGCTCTCTGTGATTTCTACTCTCTGCACTCCGTTCTCTGTGACTTTTATTCTCCGCACTCTGCTCTCTCTGATTTTTAATCTCCGCACTCTGCTCTCACTGATTTTTAATCTCCGCACTCTGCTTTCTCTGATTATTACTCTCTGCACTCACCTGTCTGTGATTTTCACTCTCTGCACTCGGCACTCTGTGATTTTCACTCTCTGTACTCTGCTCTCTGTGATTTTTATTCTCTGCACTATGTTCTCTGTGTTTATTACTCTGTTCACTCTGTTCTCTGTGATTTTTGCTCTCCGCACTCTGTTCTCTGTGATATTTGGTCTCCGCACTATGATCTCTGAGAGTTTTACTCTCTGCACTCTGCTCTCTGTGATCTTTACTCTCTGCCCTCAGGTCTGTGTGATTTTTACTCTCTGCACTCTGTTCTCTGTGATGTTTACTCTCTGAACTCTGATCTCTGTGATATTTACTCTCCCTAGTCTGATCTCTGTTATTTTTACTCTCTGCCCTCAGCGCTCTTTGATTTTTAATCACCGCACTCTGCTCTCCGTGATTTTTACTCGCTGTACTCTGCTCTCTGTGATTTTTACTCTCCGCAACCTGTTCTCTGTGATTTCTACTCTCTGCACTCTGTTCTCTGTGATTTTTATTCTCCACACTCTGCTCTCTCTGATTTTTAATCTCCGCACTCTGCTCTCTGTGATTTTTACTCTCTGCACTCAGCTGTCTGTGATTTTTACTCTCTGCACTCGGCACTCAATGATTTTTACTCTCTGTACTCTGCTCTCTGTGATTTTTACTCTCCGCACTCTGTTCTCTTTGATTTTTACAGTCTGCACTCTGTTCCCTGTCATTTTTACTCTCTGCACTCTAATTTCTGTGATTTTCGCTCTCTGCACTCTGCGGCCTGTGATTTTTATTCTCTGCACTCTGTTCTCAGTGATGTTTGCTCTCCGGACTCTGATCTCTGTGAGTTTTACCCTCTGCCCTCTGCTCTCTGTGATTTTTACACTCTGCCCTCAGCTCTGTGTGATTTTTACTCTCCGCACACTGTTCTCTGTGATGGTTACTCTCTGCACACAGATCTCTGTGATTTTTACTCTCCGCACTCTGGTCTCTGTGATTTTACTCTCTGTACTCTGCTGTCTGTGATTTCTACTCTCTGCACTCCGTTCTCTGTGATTTTACTCTCTGCACTCTAATTTCTGTGATTTTCGCTCTCTGCACTCTGCAGTCTGTGATTTTTATTCTCTGCACTCTGTTCTCTGTGATGTTTACTCTCCGGACTCTGATCTCTGTGAGTTTTACCCTCTGCCCTCTGCTCTCTGTGATTTTTACACTCTGCCCTCAGCTCTGTGTGATTTTTACTCTCCGCACACTGTTCTCTGTGATGGTTACTATCTGCACTCTGTTCTCGGTGATTTTTAATCTCTGCACTCTGTTCTCTGTGATTTTTACTCTCCGCACTGTGCTCTCTCTAATTTTTAATCTCCTCACTCTGCTCTCTGTGATTTTTACTCTCTGCACTCGGGACTCTGTGAATTTTACTCTCTGTACTCTGCTCTCTGTGATCTTTACTCACCGCACTCTGCTGTCTGTGATTTTTACTCTCCGCACTCTATTCTCTGAGATTTTAACACTCTGCACTCTGTTTTCTGTCATTTTTACTCTCTGCACTCTGTGCTCTGTGATCTTTACACTCTGCACTCTAATTTCTGTGATTTTCACTCTCTGCATTCTGCGCTCTGTGATTTTTTCTCTCTGCACTCTGTTCTCTGTGATTTTTATTCACCGCACTCTGCTCTCTCTGATTTTTCATCTCCGCACTCTGCTCTCTGTGATTTTTACTCTCTGCACTCAGCTGTCTGTGATTTTTACACTCTGCACTGTGTTCTCTGTGATTTTTACAGTCTGCTCTCTGTTCTCTGTCATTTTTAGTCTCCGCACCCTGCGCTCTGTGATTTTTAATCACTGCACTAGGCTCTCTGTGATTTTTACTCACTGCACTCTGTTCTCTGTGATGTTTGGTCTCCGCACTATGATCTCTGAGATTTTTACTCTCTGCCCTCTGCTCTCTGTGATCTTTACTCTCTGCCCTCAGGTCTGTGTGATTTTTACTCTCTGCACTCTGTTCTCTGTGATTTTTACTCTCTGCACTCTGATCTCGGTGATACTTACTCTCTGCACACTGTTCTCTGTGACTTTTACTCACTGCACACAGACCTCTGAGATTTTTACTCTCTGTACTCTGCTCTCTGTGATCTTTATTCTCTGCACTCTGCTCTCTCTGATTTTTAATCTCCGCACTCTGCTCTCTGTGATTTTTACTCTCTGCAATCAGCTGTCTGTGATTTTTACTCTCTGCACTCGGAACTCTGTGATTTTTACTCTCTGTACTCTGTTCTCTTTGATTTTTACAGTCTGAACTCTGTTCTCTGTCATTTCTACTCTCTGCACTCAGTTCTCTGTGATTTTTCATCTCCGCACTCTGCTCTCTGTGATTTTTACTCTCTGCAGTCAGCTGTCTGTGATTTTTACTCTCTGCACTCGGTACTCTGTGATTTTTTTCTCTCCGCACTGTGTTCTCTGTGATTTTTACAGTCTGCTCTCTGTTCTCTGTCATTTTTACTCTCCGCACCCTGCTCCCTGTGATTTTTAATTACTGCACTATGCTCTCTGTGATTTTTACTCACTGCACTCTGTTCTCTGTGATGTTTGGTCTCCGCACTATGATCTCTGAGAGTTTTACTCTCTGCCCTCTGCTCTCTGTGATCTTTACTCTCTGCCCTCGGGTCTGTGTGATTTTTACTCTCTGCACTCTGTTCTCTGTGATTTTTACTCTCTGCACTCTGATCTCGGTGATACTTACTCTATGCACTCTGTTCTCTCTGACTTTTACTCTCTGCACACAGACCTCTGAGATTTTTACTCTCTGCACTTTGCTCTCTGTGATTTTTACTCTGCATTCTTTTGTCTGTGATTTTCACTCTCTGCATTCTGTCTCTGTTATTTTTACTCTCTGCACACTGATCTCTGTGACTTTTACTCTCTGCACTCTGCTCTCTGTGATTTTTACGATCTGCACTCTGATCTCTGTAATTTTTAATCTCCGCACTCTGATCTCTGTGATTTTTATTCTCTACCCTCTGCTCTCTGTGAGTTTTATTATCAGCACTCCATTCTTAGTGATTTTTACTCTCCGCACTCTGCCCTATGAGATTTTTACTCTCCGCACTCTGCTCTCTGTGACTTTTACTCTCTGCACTCAGCTGTCTGTGATTTTTACTCTCTGCACTCGGCACTCTATGGTTTTTACTCTCTGTACTCTGCTCGCTGCGATTTTTATTCTCCGCACTCTGTTCTCTTTGATATTTACAGTCTGCACTCTGTTCCCTGTCATTTTTACACTCTGCACTCTGATCTCTGTTATTTTTATTCTCCGCACTCTGCTCTCTCTGATTTTTCATCTCCGCACTCTGCTCTCTGTGATTTTTACTCTCTGCACTCAGCTGTCTGTGATTTTTACTCTCTGCACTCGGTACTCTGTGATTTTTTTTTTCTCTCCGCACTGTGTTCTCTGTGGTTTTTACAGTCTGCTCTCTGTTCTCTGTCATTTTTACTCCCCGCACCCTGCTCTCTGTGATTTTTAATCACTGCACTAGGCTCTCTGTGATTTTTACTCTCTGCACTCCGTTCTCTGTGATGTTTGGTCTCCGCACTATGATCTCTGAGATTTTTACTCTCTGCCCTCTGCTCTCTGTGATCTTTACTCTCTGCCCTCAGGTCTGTGTGATTTTTACTCTCTGCACTCTGTTCTCTGTGATTTTTACTCTCTGCACTCTGATCTCGGTGATACTTACTCTCTGCACACTGTTCTCTGTGACTTTTACTCTCTGCACACAGTCCTCTGAGATTTTTACTCTCTGTACTCTGCTCTCTGTGATCTTTATTCTCTGCACTGTGCTCTCTCTGATTTTTAATCTCCGCACTCTGCTCTCTGTGATTTTTACTCTCTGCAATCAGCTGTCTGTGATTTTTACTCTCTGCACTCGGCACTCTGTGATTTTTACTCTCTGTACTCTGTTCTCTTTGATTTTTACAGTCTGAACTCTGTTCTCTCTCATTTCTACTCTCTGCACTCTGTTCTCTGTGATTTTTCATCTCCGCACTCTGCTCTCTGTGATTTTTACTCTCTGCACTCAGCTGTCTGTGATTTTTACTCTCTGCACTCGGTACTCTGTGATTTTTTCTCTCCGCACTGTGTTCTCTGTGATTTTTACAGTCTGCTCTCTGTTCTCTGTCATTTTTACTCTCCGCACCCTGCTCCCTGTGATTTTTAATCACTGCACTATGCTGTCTGTGATTTTTACTCACTGCACTCTGTTCTCTGTGATGTGTGGTCTCCGCACTATGATCTCTGAGAGTTTTACTCTCTGCCCTCTGCTCTCTGTGATCTTTACTCTCTGCCCTCAGGTCTGTGTGATTTTTACTCTCTGCACTCTGCCCTCTGAGATTTTTACTCTCTGCACTCTGTTCTCTGTGATTTTTATTCACCGCACTCTGCTCTCTCTGATTTTTCATCTCCGCACTCTGCTCTCTGTGATTTTTACTCTCTGCACTCAGCTGTCTGTGATTTTTACACTCTGCACTGTGTTCTCTGTGATTTTTACAGTCTGCTCTCTGTTCTCTGTCATTTTTAGTCTCCGCACCCTGCGCTCTGTGATTTTTAATCACTGCACTAGGCTCTCTGTGATTTTTACTCACAGCACTCTGTTCTCTGTGATGTTTGGTCTCCGCACTATGATCTCTGAGATTTTTACTCTCTGCCCTCTGCTCTCTGTGATCTTTACTCTCTGCCCTCAGGTCTGTGTGATTTTTACTCTCTGCACTCTGTTCTCTGTGATTTTTACTCTCTGCACTCTGATCTCGGTGATACTTACTCTCTGCACACTGTTCTCTGTGACTTTTACTCACTGCACACAGACCTCTGAGATTTTTACTCTCTGTACTCTGCTCTCTGTGATCTTTATTCTCTGCACTCTGCTCTCTCTGATTTTTAATCTCCGCACTCTGCTCTCTGTGATTTTTACTCTCTGCAATCAGCTGTCTGTGATTTTTACTCTCTGCACTCGGAACTCTGTGATTTTTACTCTCTGTACTCTGTTCTCTTTGATTTTTACAGTCTGAACTCTGTTCTCTGTCATTTCTACTCTCTGCACTCAGTTCTCTGTGATTTTTCATCTCCGCACTCTGCTCTCTGTGATTTTTACTCTCTGCAGTCAGCTGTCTGTGATTTTTACTCTCTGCACTCGGTACTCTGTGATTTTTTTCTCTCCGCACTGTGTTCTCTGTGATTTTTACAGTCTGCTCTCTGTTCTCTGTCATTTTTACTCTCCGCACCCTGCTCCCTGTGATTTTTAATTACTGCACTATGCTCTCTGTGATTTTTACTCACTGCACTCTGTTCTCTGTGATGTTTGGTCTCCGCACTATGATCTCTGAGAGTTTTACTCTCTGCCCTCTGCTCTCTGTGATCTTTACTCTCTGCCCTCAGGTCTGTGTGATTTTTACTCTCTGCACTCTGTTCTCTGTGATTTTTACTCTCTGCACTCTGATCTCGGTGATACTTACTCTATGCACTCTGTTCTCTCTGACTTTTACTCTCTGCACACAGACCTCTGAGATTTTTACTCTCTGCACTTTGCTCTCTGTGATTTTTACTCTGCATTCTTTTGTCTGTGATTTTCACTCTCTGCATTCTGTCTCTGTTATTTTTACTCTCTGCACACTGATCTCTGTGACTTTTACTCTCTGCACTCTGCTCTCTGTGATTTTTACGATCTGCACTCTGATCTCTGTAATTTTTAATCTCCGCACTCTGATCTCTGTGATTTTTATTCTCTACCCTCTGCTCTCTGTGAGTTTTATTATCAGCACTCCATTCTTAGTGATTTTTACTCTCCGCACTCTGCCCTATGAGATTTTTACTCTCCGCACTCTGCTCTCTGTGACTTTTACTCTCTGCACTCAGCTGTCTATGATTTTTACTCTCTGCACTCGGCACTCTATGGTTTTTACTCTCTGTACTCTGCTCGCTGCGATTTTTATTCTCCGCACTCTGTTCTCTTTGATATTTACAGTCTGCACTCTGTTCCCTGTCATTTTTACACTCTGCACTCTGATCTCTGTTATTTTTATTCTCCGCACTCTGCTCTCTCTGATTTTTCATCTCCGCACTCTGCTCTCTGTGATTTTTACTCTCTGCACTCAGCTGTCTGTGATTTTTACTCTCTGCACTCGGTACTCTGTGATTTTTTTTTTCTCTCCGCACTGTGTTCTCTGTGGTTTTTACAGTCTGCTCTCTGTTCTCTGTCATTTTTACTCCCCGCACCCTGCTCTCTGTGATTTTTAATCACTGCACTAGGCTCTCTGTGATTTTTACTCTCTGCACTCCGTTCTCTGTGATGTTTGGTCTCCGCACTATGATCTCTGAGATTTTTACTCTCTGCCCTCTGCTCTCTGTGATCTTTACTCTCTGCCCTCAGGTCTGTGTGATTTTTACTCTCTGCACTCTGTTCTCTGTGATTTTTACTCTCTGCACTCTGATCTCGGTGATACTTACTCTCTGCACACTGTTCTCTGTGACTTTTACTCTCTGCACACAGTCCTCTGAGATTTTTACTCTCTGTACTCTGCTCTCTGTGATCTTTATTCTCTGCACTGTGCTCTCTCTGATTTTTAATCTCCGCACTCTGCTCTCTGTGATTTTTACTCTCTGCAATCAGCTGTCTGTGATTTTTACTCTCTGCACTCGGCACTCTGTGATTTTTACTCTCTGTACTCTGTTCTCTTTGATTTTTACAGTCTGAACTCTGTTCTCTCTCATTTCTACTCTCTGCACTCTGTTCTCTGTGATTTTTCATCTCCGCACTCTGCTCTCTGTGATTTTTACTCTCTGCACTCAGCTGTCTGTGATTTTTACTCTCTGCACTCGGTACTCTGTGATTTTTTCTCTCCGCACTGTGTTCTCTGTGATTTTTACAGTCTGCTCTCTGTTCTCTGTCATTTTTACTCTCCGCACCCTGCTCCCTGTGATTTTTAATCACGGCACTATGCTGTCTGTGATTTTTA
The DNA here is from genome assembly GCF_030028105.1 of Mobula birostris. Taxonomy (NCBI): domain Eukaryota; kingdom Metazoa; phylum Chordata; class Chondrichthyes; order Myliobatiformes; family Myliobatidae; genus Mobula; species Mobula birostris. The sequence continues at coordinate 111,789 of NW_027278533.1, read as the reverse complement.
CTCACTGCACTCTGTTCTCTGTGATGTGTGGTCTCCGCACTATGATCTCTGAGAGTTTTACTCTCTGCCCTCTGCTCTCTGTGATCTTTACTCTCTGCCCTCAGGTCTGTGTGATTTTTACTCTCTGCACTCTGTTCTCTGTGATTTTTACTCTCTGCACTCTGATCTCGGTGATACTTACTCTATGCACTCTGTTCTCTCTGACTTTTACTCTCTGCACACAGACCTCAGATATTTTTACTCTCTGCACTTTGCTCTCTGTCATTTTTACTCTGCATTCTTCTGTCTGTGATTTTCACTCTCTGCATTCTGTCTCTGTGATTTTTCCTCTCTCTGCACACTGATCTCTGTGACTTTTACTCTCTGCACTCTGCTCTCTGTGATTTTTTTTTACTCTCCGCACACAGATCTCTGTGATTTTTACTCTCTGCACTCTGATCTCTGTGATTTTTACGATCTGCACTCTGATCTCTGTAATTTTTAATCTCCGCACTCTGATCTCTGTGATTTTTATTCTCTATCCTCTGCTCTCTGTGAGTTTTATTATCAGCACTCCATTCTTAGTGATTTTTGCTCTCCGCACTCTGCCCTCTGAGATTTTTACTCTCTGCACTCTGCTCTCTGTGATTTGTACTCTCTGGACTCTGTCCTGCGTGATTTTTATTCTCCGCACTCTGCTCTCTCTGATTTTTATTCTCCGCACTCTGCTCTCTCTGATTTTTAATCTCCTCACTCTGTTCTCTGTGATTTTTACTCTCTACACTCGGGACTCTGTGAATTTTACTCTCTGTACTCTGCTCTCTGTGATATTTGCTCTCTGAACTCCGATCTCTGTGATATTTACTCTCCCTAGTCTGTTCTCTGTTATTTTTACTCTCTGCCCTGAGCTCTCTTTGATTTTTAATCTCCGCACCCTGCTCTCTGTGATTTTTAATCTCTGCACTATGCTCTCTGTGATTTTTACTCCCTGCACTCGGCACTCTGTGATTTTTACTCTCTGTACTCTGCTTTCTGTGATTTTTACTCTCTTCACTCTGCTCTCTGTGATATTTACTTTCTACACTCTGATCTCTGAAACTTTTACTCTCCGCACCTTGATTTCTGTGATTTTTATTCTCTGCACTCAGATCTCTGTGATTTCTACTGTCCGTACTCTGTTCTCTGTGATTTTTATTCTCCGCACTCTGCTCTCTCTGATTTTTAATCTCCGCACTCCGCTCTCTGTGATATTCAATCTCTTCACTCTGCCCTCTGAGATTTTTTCTCTCTGCACTCTGCTCTCTCTGATTTTTAATCTCCGCACTCTGCTCTCTGTGATTTTTACTCTCTGCACTCAGCTGTCTGTGATTTTTTACTCTCTGCACTCGGTACTCTGTGAGTTTTTCTCTCCGCACTGTGTTCTCTGTGATTTTTACAGTCTGCTCTCTGTTCTCTGTCATTTTTACTCTCCTCACCCTGCTCTCTGTGATTTTTAATCACTTCACTATGCTCTCTGTGATTTTTACTCTCTGCACTCTGTTCTCTGTGATGTTTGCTCTCCGCACTATGATCTCTGAGAGTCTTACTCTCTGCCCTCTGCACTCTGTGATCTTTACTCTCTGCCCTCAGGTCTGTGTGATTTTTACTCTCTGCACTCTGTTCTCTGTCATGCTTACTCTCTGCACTCAGCTCTCAGAGATTCTTACTCTCTGCACTCTGATCTCTGGGATTTTTATTCTCTGCAATCGGTTCTCTGTGATTTTGACTTTCCGCACTCTGATCCCTGTGATTTTACTCTCTTCACTCTGCTGTCTGTGATTTTTATTCCCTGCGCACTTCTCTCTGTGATTTTTACACTCCGCACTCTGCTTTCTGTGATTTTTACTCTGCCAATTCTGCTCTCTGTGGTTTTTACTCTCCGCACTCTGTTCTCTGTGATTTTTACTCTCTGCACTCTGTTCTCTGTGATTTTTACTCTCTGCACTATGTTCTCTGTGATTATTACTTTGTGCACTCTGTTCTCTGTGACTTTTGCTCTCCGCACTCTGTTCTCTGTGATTTTTACTCTCTGCTCTCTGATCTCTGTGATATTTACTCTGTGTACACTGTTTTCTGTGATTTTTACCCTCTCCAGTCTGTTCTCTGTGATTTTTACTCTCTGCACTCTAATTGCTGTGATTTTCACTCTCTGCACTCTGCGTTCTGAGATTTTTACTCTCTGCACTCTGTTCTCTGTGATTTTTACTCTCCGCACTGTGCTCTCTCTAATTTTTACTCTCTCCACTCTGTTCTCTGTGATTTTTACTCTCCGCACTGTGCTCTCTCTAATTTTTAAATCTCCTCTCTCTGTTCTCTGTGATTTTTACTCTCTACACTCGGGACTCTGTGAATTTTACTCTCTGTACTCTGCTCTCTGTGATCTTTACTCACCGCACTCTGCTGTCTGTGATTTTTACTCTCCGCACTCTATTCTCTCAGATTTTTACACTCTGCTCTCTGTTTTCTGTCATTTTTACTCTCTGCACTCTAATTTCTGTGATTTTCACTCTCTGCACTCTGCTCTCAGTGATTTTTACTCTCTGCACTCAGCTGTCTGTGATTTTTACTCTCTGCACTCGGTACTCTGTGATTTTTTCTCTCCGCACTGTGTTCTCTGTGGTTTTTACAGTCTGCTCTCTGTTCTCTGTCATTTTTACTCTCCGCACCCTGCTCTCTGTGATTTTTAATCACTGCACTAGGCTCTCTGTGATTTTTACTCTCTGCACTCCGTTCTCTGTGATGTTTGGTCTCCGCACTATGATCTCTGAGATTTTTACTCTCTGCCCTCTGCTCTCTGTGATCTTTACTCTCTGCCCTCAGGTCTGTGTGATTTTTACTCTCTGCACTCTGTTCTCTGTGATTTTTATTCTCTGCACTCTTATCTCGGCGATACTTACTCTCTGCACACTGTTCTCTGTGACTTTTACTCTCTGCACACAGACCTCTGAGATTTTTACTCTCTGTACTCTGCTCTCTGTGATCTTTATTCTCTGCACTCTGCTCTCTCTGATTTTTTAATCTCCGCACTCTGCTCTCTGTGATTTTTACTCTCTGCAATCAGCTGTCTGTGATTTTTACTCTCTGCACTCGGCACTCTGTGATTTTTACTCTCTGTACTCTGTTCTCTTTGATTTTTACAGTCTGAACTCTGTTCTCTCTCATTGCTACTCTCTGCACTCTGTTCTCTGTAATTTTTCATCTCCGCACTCTGCTCTCTCTGATTTTAAATCTCCGCACTCTGCTCTCTGTGATTTTTACACTCTGCACTCAGCTGTCTGTGATTTTTACTCTCTGCACTCGGCACTCTGTGATTTTTACTCTCTGTACTCCGCTCTCTGTGATATTCAATCTCTTCACTCTGCCCTCTGAGATTTTTTCTCTCTGCACTCTGCTCTCTCTGATTTTTAATCTCCGCACTCTGCTCTCTGCGATTTTTACTCTCTGCACTCAGCTGTCTGTGATTTTTTACTCTCTGCACTCGGTACTCTGTGATTTTTTTTTCTCTCTGCACTGTGTTCTCTGTGATTTTCACAGTCTGCTCTCTGTTCTCTGTCATTTTTACTCTCCGCACCCTGCTCTCTGTGATTTTTAATCACTGCACTATGCTCTCTGTGATTTTTACTCTCTGCACTCTGTTCTCTGTGATGTTTGCTCTCCGCACTATGATCTCTGAGAGTCCTACTCTCTGCCCTCTGCACTCTGTGATCATTACTCTCTGCCCTCAGGTCTGTGTGATTTTTACTCTCAGCACTCTGTTCACTGTGATGCTTACTCTCTGCACTCAGCTCTCAGAGATTCTTACTCTCTGCACTCTGATCTCTGGGATTTTTATTCTCTGCAATCCGTTCTCTGTGATTTTGACTTTCCGCACTCTGATCCCTTTGATTTTTACTCTCTTCACTCTGCTGTCTGTGATTTTTATTCCCTGCACACTTCTCTCCGTGATTTTTACACTCCGCACTCTGCTTTCTGTGATTTTTACTCTGCCAATTCTGCTCTCAGTGGTTTTTACTCTCCGCACTCTGTTCTCTGTGATTTTTGCTCTCCGCACTCTGTTCTCTGTGATTTTTACTCTGTGTTCACTGTTTTCTGTGAGTTTTACTCTCTCCAGTCTGTTCTCTGTGATTTTTACTCTCTGCACTCTAATTTCTGTGATTTTCACTCTCTGCACTCTGCGTTCTGGGATTTTTACTCTCTGCACTCTGTTCTCTGTGATTTTTACTCTCCGCACTCTATTCTCTCAGATTTTTACACTCTGCTCTCTGTTTTCTGTCATTTTTACTCTCTGCACTCTGCGCTCTGTGATTTTTACACTCTGCACTCTAATTTCTGTGATTTTCACTCTCTGCACTCTACGCTCTGTGATTTTTTTTTCTCTCTGCACTGTGTTCTCTGTGATTTTTACACTCCGCACTCTGCCCTCTGAGATTTTTACTCTCTGCACTCTGCTCTCTGTGATTCCTACTCTCTGGACTCTGTTCTCTGTGATTTTTATTCTCCGCACTCTGCTCTCTCTGATTTTTAATCTCCTCACTCTGCTCTCTGAGCTTCTTACTCTCTGCACTCAGCTCTCTGTGATTTTTACTCTCAGCACTGGGCACTCAGTGATTTTCACTCTCTTCATTCTGGTCTCTGTGATATTTACTCTCCGCACTGTGCTCTCTCTAATTTTTACTCTCTGTACTCTGCTCTCCGTGATTTCTACTCTCTGCACTCTGTTCTCTGTGATTTTTATTCTCCGCACTCTGCTCTCTCTGATTTTTCATCTCTGCACTCTGCTCTCTGTGATTTTTACTCTCTGCACTCAGCTGTCTGTGATTTTTACTCTCTGCACTCGGTACTCTGTGATTTTTTTCTCTCCGCACTGTGTTCTCTGTGATTTTTACAGACTGCTCTCTCTTCTCTGTCATTTTACTCTCCGCACCCTGCTCTCTGTGATTTTTAATCACTGCACTATGCTCTCTGTGATTTTTACTCTCTGCACTCTGTTCTCTGTGATTTTTGCTCTCCGCACTATGATCTCTGAGAGTCTTACTCTCTGCCCTCTGCCCACTGTGATCTTTACTCTCAGCTCTCAGGTCTGTGTGATTTTTACACTCTGCCCTCAGCTCTGTGTGATTTTTACTCTCCGCACACTGTTCTCTGTGATGGTTACTCTCTGCACTCTGTTCTCGGTGAGTTTTACAGACTGCACTCTGTTCTCTGTGATTTTTACTCTCTGCACTCTGATCTCTGTGATTTTTACTCTCTGCACTCTGATATCTGAGACTTTTACTCTCTGCACACAGATCTCTGTGATTTTTACTCTCCGCACTCTGGTCTCTGTAATTTTTACTCTCTGCACTCTGCTCTCTGTGATTTCTACTCTCAGCACTCCGTTCTCTGTGACTTTTATTCTCCGCTCTCTGCTCTCTCTGATTTTTAATCTCCGCACTCTGCTCTCACTGATTTTTAATCTCGGCACTCTGCTTTCTCTGATTATTACTCTCTGCACTCAGCTGTCTGTGATTTTCACTCTCTGCACTCTGATCTCTGTGATTTTTACTCTCTGTACTCTGCTGTCTGTGATTTTTATTCTCTGCACTCTGTTCTCTGTGATGTTTGGTCTCCGCACTATGATCTCTGAGAGTTTTACTCTCTGCACTCTGCTCTCTCAGATCTTTACTCTCTGCCCTCAGGTCTGTGTGATTTTTACTCTCTGCACTCTGTTCTCTGTCATGTTTACTCTCTGAACTCTGATCTCTGTGATATTTACTCTGCCTAGTGTGATCTCTGTTATTTTTACTCTCTGCCCTCAGCGCTCTTTGATTTTTAGTCTCCGCACTCTGCTCTCCGTGATTTTTACTCGCTGTACTCTGCTCTCTTGTGATTTTTACTCTCCACAACCTGTTCTCTGTGATATTCACTCTCTTCACTCTGCCCTCTGAGAGTTTTACTCTCTGCACTCTGCTCTCTGTGCTTTCTACTCTCTGCACTCTGTTCTCTGTGATTTTTATTCTCCACACTCTGCTCTCTCTGATTTTTAATCTCCGCACTCTGCTCTCTGTGATTTTTACTCTCTGCACTCAGCTGTCTGTGATTTTTACTCTCTGCACTCGGCACTCTATGATTTTTACTCTCTGTACTCTGCTCTCTGTGATTTTTACTCTCCGCACTCTGTTCTCTTTAATTTTTACAGTCTGCACTCTGTTCCCTGTCATTTTTACTCTCTGCACTCTGATCTCTGTTATTTTTACTCTCCGCACTCTGTTCTCTGCGATTTTTACTCTCTGCACTCTGCTCTCTGTGATTTCTACTCTCTGCACTCTGTTCTCTGTGATTTTTATTCTCCGCACTCTGCTCTCTCTGATTTTTCATCTCCGCACTCTGCTCTCTGTGATTTTTACTCTCTGCACTCAGCTGTCTGTGATTTCTACTCTCTGCACTCTGTTCTCTGTGATTTTTATTCTCCGCACTCTGCTCTCTCTGATTTTTCATCTCCACACTCTGTTCTCTGTCATTTTTACTCTCCGCACCCTGCTCTCTGTGATTTTTAATCACTGCACTATGCTCTCTGTGATTTTTACTCTCTGCACTCTGCTCTCTGTGATTTCTACTCTCTGCACTCTGTTCTCTGTGATTTTTATTCTCCGCGCTCTGCTCTCTCTGATTTTTCATCTCCGCACTCTGCTCTCTGTGATTTTTACTCTCTGCACTCAGCTGTCTGTGATTTTTACACTCTGCACTCGGTACTCTGTGATTTTTTTCTCTCCGCACTGTGTTCTCTGTGATTTTTACAGTCTGCTCTCTGTTCTCTGTCATTTTTACTCTCCGCACCCTGCTCTCTGTGATTTTTAATCACTGCACTATGCTCTCTGTGATTTTTACTCTCTGCACTTTGTTCTCTGTGATGTTTGCTCTCCGCACTATGATCTCTGAGAGTCTTACTCTCTCCCTCTGCCCACTGTGATCTTTACTCTCAGCCCTCAGGTCTGTGTGATTTTTACTCTCTGCACTCTGTTCTCTGTGATGTTTACTCTCTGCAATCCGCTCTCTGTGATTTTTACTCTCCGCACTCTGTTCTCTTTGATTTTTACAGTCTGCACTCTGTTCCCTGTCATTTTTACTCTCTGCACTCTGATCTCTGTTATTTATACTCTCCGCACTCAGCTCTCAGAGATTCTTACTCGCTGCACTCTGATCTCTGGGATTTTTATTCTCTGCAATCCGCTCTCTGTGATTTTCACTTTCTGCACTCTGATCTCTGTGATTTTTACTCTCTTCACTCTGCTGTCTGTGATTTTTACTCCCTGCACACTTCTCTCTGTGATTTTTACACTCCGCACTCTGCTTTCTGTGATTTTTACTCTGCCAATTCTGCTCTCTGTGGTTTTTACTCTCTGCTCTGTGATCGCTGTGATATTTACTCTGTGTACACTGTTTCCTGTGGTTTTTACTCTCCCCAGTCTGTTCTCTGTGATTTTTACTCTCTGCACTCTAATTTCTGTAATTTTCGCTCTCTGCACTCTGCGGTCTGTGATTTTTATTCTCTGCACTCTGTTCTCTGTGATGTTTGCTCTCCGGACTCTGATCTCTGTGAGTTTTCCCCTCTGCCCTCTTTTCTCTGTGATTTTTACACTCTGCCCTCAGCTCTGTGTGATTTTTTCTCTCCGCACACTGTTCTCTGTGATGGTTACTCTCTGCACACAGATCTCTGTGATTTTTACTCTCCGACCTCTGGTCTCTGTGATGTTTGGTCTCCGCACTATGATCTCTGAGAGCTTTACTCTCTGCCCTCAGGTCTGTGTGATTTTTACTCTCTGCACTCTGATCTCTGGGATTTTTATTCTCTGCCATCCGCTCTCTGTGATTTTGACTTTCCGCACTCTGATCTCTGTGATTTTTACTCTCTTCACTCTGCTGTCTTTGAGTTTTACTCCCTGCACATTTCTCTCTGTGATTTTTACACTCCGCACTCTGCTTTCTGTGATTTTTACTCTGCCAATTCTGCTCTCTGTGGTTTTTAGTCTCTGCTCTCTGATCTCTGTGATATTTACTCTGTGTACACTGTTTTCTGTGATTTTTACTCTCCCCAGTCTGTTCTCTGTGATTTTTACTCTCCGCACTGTGCTTTCTGTGATTTTTACTCTCCGCACTCTATTCTCTCAGATTTTTACACTCTGCTCTCTGTTTTCTGTCATTTTTACTCTCTGCACTCTGCGCTCTGTGATTTTTACACTCTGCACTCTAATTTCTGTGATTTTCACTCTCTGCACTCTACGCTCTGTGATTTTTTTTCTCTCTGCACTGTGTTCTCTGTGATTTTTACACTCCGCACTCTGCCCTCTGAGATTTTTACTCTCTGCACTCTGCTCTCTGTGATTCCTACTCTCTGGACTCTGTTCTCTGTGATTTTTATTCTCCGCACTCTGCTCTCTCTGATTTTTAATCTCCTCACTCTGCTCTCTGAGCTTCTTACTCTCTGCACTCAGCTCTCTGTGATTTTTACTCTCAGCACTGGGCACTCAGTGATTTTCACTCTCTTCATTCTGGTCTCTGTGATATTTACTCTCCGCACTGTGCTCTCTCTAATTTTTACTCTCTGTACTCTGCTCTCCGTGATTTCTACTCTCTGCACTCTGTTCTCTGTGATTTTTATTCTCCGCACTCTGCTCTCTCTGATTTTTCATCTCTGCACTCTGCTCTCTGTGATTTTTACTCTCTGCACTCAGCTGTCTGTGATTTTTACTCTCTGCACTCGGTACTCTGTGATTTTTTTCTCTCCGCACTGTGTTCTCTGTGATTTTTACAGACTGCTCTCTCTTCTCTGTCATTTTACTCTCCGCACCCTGCTCTCTGTGATTTTTAATCACTGCACTATGCTCTCTGTGATTTTTACTCTCTGCACTCTGTTCTCTGTGATTTTTGCTCTCCGCACTATGATCTCTGAGAGTCTTACTCTCTGCCCTCTGCCCACTGTGATCTTTACTCTCAGCTCTCAGGTCTGTGTGATTTTTACACTCTGCCCTCAGCTCTGTGTGATTTTTACTCTCCGCACACTGTTCTCTGTGATGGTTACTCTCTGCACTCTGTTCTCGGTGAGTTTTACAGACTGCACTCTGTTCTCTGTGATTTTTACTCTCTGCACTCTGATCTCTGTGATTTTTACTCTCTGCACTCTGATCTCTGAGACTTTTACTCTCTGCACACAGATCTCTGTAATTTTTACTCTCCGCACTCTGGTCTCTGTAATTTTTACTCTCTGCACTCTGCTCTCTGTGATTTCTACTCTCAGCACTCCGTTCTCTGTGACTTTTATTCTCCGCTCTCTGCTCTCTCTGATTTTTAATCTCCGCACTCTGCTCTCACTGATGTTTAATCTTCGCACTCTGCTTTCTCTGATTATTACTCTCTGCACTCAGCTGTCTGTGATTTTCACTCTCTGCACTCTGATCTCTGTGATTTTTACTCTCTGTACTCTGCTGTCTGTGATTTTTATTCTCTGCACTATGTTCTCTGTGTTTATTACTCTGTTCACTCTGTTCTCTGTGATTTTTGCTCTCCGCACTCTGTTCTCTGTGATGTTTGGTCTCCGTACTATGATCTCTGAGAGTTTTACTCTCTGCCCTCTGCTCTCTGTGATCTTTACTCTCTGCCCTCAGCTCTGCGTGATTTTTACTCTCTGCACTCTGTTCTCTGTGATGTTTGGTATCCGCACTATGATCTCTGAGAGTTTTACTCTCTGCACTCTGCTCTCTCAGATCTTTACTCTCTGCCCTCAGGTCTGTGTGATTTTTACTCTCTGCACTCTGTTCTCTGTCATGTTTACTCTCTGAACTCTGATCTCTGTGATATTTACTCTGCCTAGTGTGATCTCTGTTATTTTTACTCTCTGCCCTCAGCGCTCTTTGATTTTTAGTCTCCGCACTCTGCTCTCCGTGATTTTTACTCGCTGTACTCTGCTCTCTTGTGATTTTTACTCTCCACAACCTGTTCTCTGTGATATTCACTCTCTTCACTCTGCCCTCTGAGAGTTTTACTCTCTGCACTCTGCTCTCTGTGCTTTCTACTCTCTGCACTCTGTTCTCTGTGATTTTTATTCTCCACACTCTGCTCTCTGTGATTTTTACTCTGCCAATTCTGCTCTCTGTGGTTTTTACTCTCTGCTCTGTGATCGCTGTGATATTTACTCTGTGTACACTGTTTCCTGTGGTTTTTACTCTCCCCAGTCTGTTCTCTGTGATTTTTACTCTCTGCACTCTAATTTCTGTAATTTTCGCTCTCTGCACTCTGCGGTCTGTGATTTTTATTCTCTGCACTCTGTTCTCTGTGATGTTTGCTCTCCGGACTCTGATCTCTGTGAGTTTTCCCCTCTGCCCTCTTTTCTCTGTGATTTTTACACTCTGCCCTCAGCTCTGTGTGATTTTTTCTCTCCGCACACTGTTCTCTGTGATGGTTACTCTCTGCACACAGATCTCTGTGATTTTTACTCTCCGACCTCTGGTCTCTGTGATGTTTGGTCTCCGCACTATGATCTCTGAGAGCTTTACTCTCTGCCCTCAGGTCTGTGTGATTTTTACTCTCTGCACTCTGATCTCTGGGATTTTTATTCTCTGCCATCCGCTCTCTGTGATTTTGACTTTCCGCACTCTGATCTCTGTGATTTTTACTCTCTTCACTCTGCTGTCTTTGAGTTTTACTCCCTGCACATTTCTCTCTGTGATTTTTACACTCCGCACTCTGCTTTCTGTGATTTTTACTCTGCCAATTCTGCTCTCTGTGGTTTTTAGTCTCTGCTCTCTGATCTCTGTGATATTTACTCTGTGTACACTGTTTTCTGTGATTTTTACTCTCCCCAGTCTGTTCTCTGTGATTTTTACTCTCCGCACTGTGCTTTCTGTGATTTTTACTCTCCGCACTCTATTCTCTCAGATTTTTACACTCTGCTCTCTGTTTTCTGTCATTTTTACTCTCTGCACTCTGCGCTCTGTGATTTTTACACTCTGCACTCTAATTTCTGTGATTTTCACTCTCTGCACTCTACGCTCTGTGATTTTTTTTCTCTCTGCACTGTGTTCTCTGTGATTTTTACACTCCGCACTCTGCCCTCTGAGATTTTTACTCTCTGCACTCTGCTCTCTGTGATTCCTACTCTCTGGACTCTGTTCTCTGTGATTTTTATTCTCCGCACTCTGCTCTCTCTGATTTTTAATCTCCTCACTCTGCTCTCTGAGCTTCTTACTCTCTGCACTCAGCTCTCTGTGATTTTTACTCTCAGCACTGGGCACTCAGTGATTTTCACTCTCTTCATTCTGGTCTCTGTGATATTTACTCTCCGCACTGTGCTCTCTCTAATTTTTACTCTCTGTACTCTGCTCTCCGTGATTTCTACTCTCTGCACTCTGTTCTCTGTGATTTTTATTCTCCGCACTCTGCTCTCTCTGATTTTTCATCTCTGCACTCTGCTCTCTGTGATTTTTACTCTCTGCACTCAGCTGTCTGTGATTTTTACTCTCTGCACTCGGTACTCTGTGATTTTTTTCTCTCCGCACTGTGTTCTCTGTGATTTTTACAGACTGCTCTCTCTTCTCTGTCATTTTACTCTCCGCACCCTGCTCTCTGTGATTTTTAATCACTGCACTATGCTCTCTGTGATTTTTACTCTCTGCACTCTGTTCTCTGTGATTTTTGCTCTCCGCACTATGATCTCTGAGAGTCTTACTCTCTGCCCTCTGCCCACTGTGATCTTTACTCTCAGCTCTCAGGTCTGTGTGATTTTTACACTCTGCCCTCAGCTCTGTGTGATTTTTACTCTCCGCACACTGTTCTCTGTGATGGTTACTCTCTGCACTCTGTTCTCGGTGAGTTTTACAGACTGCACTCTGTTCTCTGTGATTTTTACTCTCTGCACTCTGATCTCTGTGATTTTTACTCTCTGCACTCTGATCTCTGAGACTTTTACTCTCTGCACACAGATCTCTGTAATTTTTACTCTCCGCACTCTGGTCTCTGTAATTTTTACTCTCTGCACTCTGCTCTCTGTGATTTCTACTCTCAGCACTCCGTTCTCTGTGACTTTTATTCTCCGCTCTCTGCTCTCTCTGATTTTTAATCTCCGCACTCTGCTCTCACTGATGTTTAATCTTCGCACTCTGCTTTCTCTGATTATTACTCTCTGCACTCAGCTGTCTGTGATTTTCACTCTCTGCACTCTGATCTCTGTGATTTTTACTCTCTGTACTCTGCTGTCTGTGATTTTTATTCTCTGCACTATGTTCTCTGTGTTTATTACTCTGTTCACTCTGTTCTCTGTGATTTTTGCTCTCCGCACTCTGTTCTCTGTGATGTTTGGTCTCCGTACTATGATCTCTGAGAGTTTTACTCTCTGCCCTCTGCTCTCTGTGATCTTTACTCTCTGCCCTCAGCTCTGCGTGATTTTTACTCTCTGCACTCTGTTCTCTGTGATGTTTGGTATCCGCACTATGATCTCTGAGAGTTTTACTCTCTGCACTCTGCTCTCTCAGATCTTTACTCTCTGCCCTCAGGTCTGTGTGATTTTTACTCTCTGCACTCTGTTCTCTGTCATGTTTACTCTCTGAACTCTGATCTCTGTGATATTTACTCTGCCTAGTGTGATCTCTGTTATTTTTACTCTCTGCCCTCAGCGCTCTTTGATTTTTAGTCTCCGCACTCTGCTCTCCGTGATTTTTACTCGCTGTACTCTGCTCTCTTGTGATTTTTACTCTCCACAACCTGTTCTCTGTGATATTCACTCTCTTCACTCTGCCCTCTGAGAGTTTTACTCTCTGCACTCTGCTCTCTGTGCTTTCTACTCTCTGCACTCTGTTCTCTGTGATTTTTATTCTCCACACTCTGCTCTCTCTGATTTTTAATCTCCGCACTCTGCTCTCTGTGATTTTTACTCTCTGCACTCAGCTGTCTGTGATTTTTACTCTCTGCACTCGGCACTCTATGATTTTTACTCTCTGTACTCTGCTCTCTGTGATTTTTACTCTCCGCACTCTGTTCTCTTTAATTTTTACAGTCTGCACTCTGTTCCCTGTCATTTTTACTCTCTGCACTCTGATCTCTGTTATTTTTACTCTCCGCACTCTGTTCTCTGCGATTTTTACTCTCTGCACTCTGCTCTCTGTGATTTCTACTCTCTGCACTCTGTTCTCTGTGATTTTTATTCTCCGCACTCTGCTCTCTCTGATTTTTCATCTCCGCACTCTGCTCTCTGTGATTTTTACTCTCTGCACTCAGCTGTCTGTGATTTCTACTCTCTGCACTCTGTTCTCTGTGATTTTTATTCTCCGCACTCTGCTCTCTCTGATTTTTCATCTCCACACTCTGTTCTCTGTCATTTTTACTCTCCGCACCCTGCTCTCTGTGATTTTTAATCACTGCACTATGCTCTCTGTGATTTTTACTCTCTGCACTCTGTTCTGTGTGATTTCTACTCTCTGCACTCTGTTCTCTGTGATTTTTATTCTCCGCACTCTGCTCTCTCTGATTTTTCATCTCCGCACTCTGCTCTCTGTGATTTTTACTCTCTGCACTCAGCTGTCTGTGATTTTTACTCTCTGCACTCGGTACTCTGTGATTTTTTCTCTCCGCACTGTGTTCTCTGTGATTTTTACAGTCTGCTCTCTGTTCTCTGTCATTTTTACTCTCCGCACCCTGCTCTCTGTGATTTTTAATCACTGCACTATGCTCTCTGTGATTTTTACTCTCTGCACTTTGTTCTCTGTGATGTTTGCTCTCCGCACTATGATCTCTGAGAGTCTTACTCTCTCCCTCTGCCCACTGTGATCTTTACTCTCAGCCCTCAGGTCTGTGTGATTTTTACTCTCTGCACTCTGTTCTCTGTGATGTTTACTCTCTGCAATCCGCTCTCTGTGATTTTTACTCTCCGCACTCTGTTCTCTTTGATTTTTACAGTCTGCACTCTGTTCCCTGTCATTTTTACTCTCTGCACTCTGATCTCTGTTATTTATACTCTCCGCACTCAGCTCTCAGAGATTCTTACTCTCTGCACTCTGATCTCTGGGATTTTTATTCTCTGCAATCCGTTCTCTGTGATTTTCACTTTCTGCACTCTGATCTCTGTGATTTTTACTCTCTTCACTCTGCTGTCTGTGATTTTTACTCCCTGCACACTTCTCTCTGTGATTTTTACACTCCGCACTCTGCTTTCTGTGATTTTTACTCTGCCAATTCTGCTCTCTGTGGTTTTTACTCTCTGCTCTGTGATCGCTGTGATATTTACTCTGTGTACACTGTTTCCTGTGGTTTTTACTCTCCCCAGTCTGTTCTCTGTGATTTTTACTCTCTGCACTCTAATTTCTGTAATTTTCGCTCTCTGCACTCTGCGGTCTGTGATTTTTATTCTCTGCACTCTGTTCTCTGTGATGTTTGCTCTCCGGACTCTGATCTCTGTGAGTTTTCCCCCTCTGCCCTCTTTTCTCTGTGATTTTTACACTCTGCCCTCAGCTCTGTGTGATTTTTTCTCTCCGCACACTGTTCTCTGTGATGGTTACTCTCTGCACTCTGTTCTCGGTGAGTTTTACAGACTGCACTCTGTTCTCTGTGATTTTTACTCTCTGCACTCTGATCTCTGTGATTTTTACTCTCTGCACTCTGATCTCTGAGACTTTTACTCTCTGCACACAGATCTCTGTGATTTTTACTCTCCGCACTCTGGTCTCTGTAATTTTTACTCTCTGCACTCTGCTCTCTGTGATTTCTACTCTCAGCACTCCGTTCTCTGTGACTTTTATTCTCCGCTCTCTGCTCTCTCTGATTGTTAATCTCCGCACTCTGCTCTCACTGATTTTTAATCTCCGCACTCTGCTTTCTCTGACTATTACTCTCTGCACTCAGCTGTCTGTGATTTTCACTCTCTGCACTCTGATCTCCGTGATTCTTACTCTCTGTACTCTGCTGTCTGTGATTTTTATTCTCTGCACTATGTTCTCTGTGTTTATTACTCTGTTCACTCTGTTCTCTGTGATTTTTGCTCTCCGCACTCTGTTCTCTGTGATGTTTGGTCTCCGCACTATGATCTCTGAGAGTTTTACTCTCTGCACTCTGCTCTCTGTGATCTTTACTCTCTGCCCTCAGGTCTGAGTGATTTTTACTCTCTGCACTCTGTTCTCTGTCATGTTTACTCTCTGAACTCTGATCTCTGTGATATTTACTCTCCCTAGTGTGATCTCTGTTATTTTTACTCTCTGCCCTCAGCGCTCTTTGATTTTTAATCTCCGCACTCTGCTCTCCGTGATTTTCACTCTCTGCACTCTGCTCTCTGTGATTTCTACTCTCTGCACTCTGTTCTCCGTGATTTTTATTCTCCACACTCTGCTCTCTCTGATTTTTAATCTCCCGCACTCTGCTCTCTGTGATTTTTACTCTCTGCACTCAGCTGTCTGTGATTTTTACTCTCTGCACTCGGCACTCTATGATTTTTACTCTCTGTACTCTGCTCTCTGTGATTTTTACTCTCCGCAATCTGTTCTCTGTGATTTTTACTCTCTGCACTCTGCTCTCTGTGATTTCTACTCTCTGCACTCTGTTCTCTGTGATTTTTATTCTCCGCACTCTGCTCTCTCTGATTTTTCATCTCCGCACTCTGCTCTCTGTGATTTTTACTCTCTGCACTCAGATGTCTGTGATTTTTACTCTCTGCACTCGGTACTCTGTGATTTTTTCTCTCCGCACTGTGTTCTCTGTGATTTTTACAGTCTGCTCTCTGTTCTCTGTCATTTTAACTCTCCGCACCCTGCTCTCTGTGATTTTTAATCACTGCACTATGCTCTCTGTGATTTTTACTCTCTGCACTTTGTTCTCTGTGATGTTTGCTCTCCGCACTATGATCTCTGAGAGTCTTACTCTCTGCCCTCTGCCCACTGTGATCTTTACTCTCAGCCCTCAGGTCTGTGTGATTTTTACTCTCTGCACTCTGTTCTCTGTGATGTTTACTCTCTGCAATCCGCTCTCTGTGATTTTTACTCTCCGCACTCTGTTCTCTTTGATTTTTACAGTCTGCACTCTGTTCCCTGTCATTTTTACTCTCTGCACTCTGATCTCTGTTATTTATACTCTCCGCACTCAGCTCTCAGAGATTCTTACTCTCTGCACTCTGATCTCTGGGATTTTTATTCTCTGCAATCCGCTCTCTGTGATTTTGACTTTCCGCACTCTGATCTCTGTGATTTTTACACTCCGCACTCTGCTTTCTGTGATTTTTACTCTGCCAATTCTGCTCTCTGTGGTTTTTACTCTCTGCTCTCTGATCTCTGTGATATTTACTCTGTGTACACTGTTTCCTGTGGTTTTCACTCTCCCAGTCTGTTCGCTGTGATTTTTACTCTCTGCACTCTAATTTCTGTGATTTTCGCTCTCTGCACTCCTGCGGTCTGTGATTTTTATTCTCTGCACTCTGTTCTCTGTGATGTTTGCTCTCCGGACTCTGATCTCTGTGAGTTTTCCCCTCTGCCCTCTGCTCTCTGTGATTTTTACACTCTGCCCTCAGCTCTGTGTGATTTTTACTCTCCGCACACTGTTCTCTGTGATGGTTACTCTCTGCACACAGATCTCTGTGATTGTTACTCTCCGCACTCTGGTCTCTGTGATGTTTGGTCTCCGCACTATGATCTCTGAGAGTTTTACTCTCTGCACTCTGATCTCTGTGATTTTTACTTTCTGCACTCTGATCTCTGAGACTTTTAATCTCTGCACACAGATCTCTGTGAGTTGTACTCTCCGCACTCTGGTCTCTGTGATTTTTACTCTCTGTACTCTGCTCTCTGTGATTTCTACTCTCTGCACTCCGTTCTCTGTGATTTTTACTCTCTGCACTCTCATTTCTGTGATTTTCGCTCTCTGCACTCTGCGGTCTGTGATTTTTATTCTCTGCACTCTGTTGTCTCTGATGTTTGCTCTCCGGACTCTGATTTCTGTGAGTTTTACCCTCTGCCCTCTGCTCTCTGTGATTTTTACACTCTGCCCTCAGCTCTGTGTGATTTTTACTCTCCGCACATTGTTCTCTGTGATGGTTACTCTCTGCACTCTGTTCTCGGTGATTTTTACAGATTGCACACTGTTCTCTGTGATTTTTACTCTCTGCACTCTGATCTCTGTGATTTTTACTCTCTGCACTCTGATCTCTGAGACTTTTACTCTCTGCACACAGATCTCTGTGATTTTTACTCTCCACATTCTGGTCTCTGTGATTTTTACTCTCTGCACTCTGCTCTCTGTGATTTCTACTCTCTGCACTCCGTTCTCTGTGACTTTTATTCTCCACTCTCTGCTCTCTGTGATTTCTACTCTCTGTACTCTGCTCTCTGTGATTTCTACTCTGTGCACTCTGTTCTGTGTGATTTTTATTCTCCGCACTCTGCTCTCTCTGATATTTCATCTCCGCACTCTGCTCTCTGTGATTTTTACTCTCTGCACTCAGATGTCTGTGATTTTTACTCTCTGCACTCGGTACTCTGTGATTTTTTCTCTCCGCACTGTGTTCTCTGTGATTTTTACAGTCAGCTCTCTGTTCTCTGTCATTTTAACTCTCCGCACCCTGCTCTCCGTGATTTTTAATCACTGCACTATGCTCTCTGTGATTTGTACTCTCTGCACTCTGTTCTCTGTGATGTTTGCTCTCCGGACTCTGATCTCTGTGAGTTTTACCCTCTGCCCTCTGCTCTCTGTGATTTTTACACTCTGCCCTCAGCTCTGTGTGATTTTTACTCTCCACACACTGTTCTCTGTGATGGTGACTCTCTGCACACAGAGCTCTGTGATTTTTACTCTCCGCTCTCTGGTCTCTGTGATTTTTACTCTCTGTACTCTGCTCTCTGTGATTTCTAGTCTCTGCACTCCGTTCTCTGTGATTTTTACTCTCTGCACTCTAATTTCTGTGATTTTCTCTCTCTGCACTCTGCGGTCTGTGATTTTTATTCTCTGCACTCTGTTCTCTGTGATGTTTGCTCTCCGGACTCTGATCTCTGTGAGTTTACCCTCTGCCCTCTGCTCTCTGTGATTTTTACACTCTGCCCTCAGCTCTGTGTGATTTTTACTCTCCGCACACTGTTCTCTGTGATGATTACTCTCTGCACTCTGTTCTCGGTGATTTTTACTCTCTGCACTCTGATCTCTGAGACTTTTACTCTCTGCACACAGATCTCTGTGATTTTTACTCTCCGCACTCTGGTCTCTGTGATTTTTACTCTCTGTACTCTGCTGTCTGTGATTTCTACTCTCTGCTCTCTGTTCTCTGTGATTTTTATTCTCTGCACTCTAATTTCTGTGATTTTCGCTCTCTGCACTCTGCGTTCTGTGATTTTTATTCTCCGCACTCTGCTTTCTCTGATTATTACTCTCTGCATTCAGCTGTCTGTGATTTTCACTCTCTGCACTCAGCACTCTGTGATTTTTACTCTCTGTACTCTGCTCTCTGTGATTTTTATTCTCTGCACTATGTTCTCTGTGTTTATTGCTCTGTTCACTCTGTTCTCTGTGATTTTTGCTCTCCGCACTCTGTTCTCTGTGATGTTTGGTCTCCGCACTATGATCTCTGAAAGTTTTACTCTCTGCACTCTGCTCTCTGTGATCTTTACTCTCTGAACTCTGATATCTGTGATATTTACTCTCCCTAGTCTGATCTCTGTTATTTTTACTCTCTGCCCTCAGCTCTCTTTGATTTTTAATCTCCGCACTCTGCTCTCCGTGATTTTTACTCGCTGTACTGAGCTCTCTGTGTTTTTTTACTCTGTTCACTCTGCTCTCTGTGATTTTTGCTCTCCCGCACTCTGTTCTCTGTGATGTTTGGTCTCCGCACTATGATGTCTGAGAGTTTTACTCTCTGCACTCTGCTCTCTGTGATCTTTACTCTCTGCCCTCAGGTCTGTGTGATTTTTACTCTCTGCACTCTGATCTCTGGGATTTTTATTCTCTGCAATCCGCTCTATGTGATTTTGACTTTCCGCACTCTGATCTCTGTGATTTTTACTCTCTTCACTCTGCTGTCTGTGATTTTTACTCCCTGCACACTTCTCTCTGTGATTTTTACACTCCGCACTCTGCTTTCTGTGATTTTTACTCTGCCAATTCTGCTCTCTGTGCTTTTTACTCTCTGCTCTCTGATCTCTGTGATATTTACTCTGTGTACACTGTTTTCTGTGATTTTTACTCTCCCCAGTCTGTTCTCTGTGATTTTTACTCTCTGCACTCTAATTTCTGTGATTTTCGCTCTCTGCACTCTGCGGTCTGTGATTTTTATTCTCTGCACTCTGTTCTCTGTGATGTTTGCTCTCCGGACTCTGATCTCTGTGAGTTTTACCCTCTGCCCTCTGCTCTCTGTGATTTTTAAACTCTGCCCTCAGCTCTGTGCGATTTTTACTCTCTGCACTCTGATCTCTGAGACTTTTACTCTCTGCACACAGATCTCTGTGATTTTTACTCTCCGCACTCTGGTCTCTGTGATTTTTACTCTCTGCACTCTGCTCTCTGTGATTTCTACTCTCTGCACTCCGTTCTCTGTGACATTTATTCTCCGCACTCTGCTCTCTCTGATTTTTAATCTCCGCACTCTGCTCTCACTGATTTTTAATCTCCGCACTCTGCTTTCTCTGATTATTACTCGCTGCACTCAGCTGTCTGTGATTTTCACTCTCTGCACTCGGCACTCTCTGATTTTTACTCTCTGTACTCTGCTCTCTGTGATTTTTATTCTCTGCACTATGTTCTCTGTGTTTATTACTCAGTTCACTCTGTTCTCTGCGATTTTTCTCTCCGCACTCTGTTCTCTGTGATGTTTGGTCTCCGCACTATGATCTCTGAGAGTTTTACTCTCTGCACTCTGCTCTCTGTGATCTTTACTCTCTGCCCTCAGGTCTGTGTGATTTTTACTCTCTGCACTCTGTTCTCTGTGATGTTTACTCTCTGGACTCTGATCTCTGTGATATTTACTCTCACTAGTCTGATCTCTGTTATTTTTACTCTCTGCCCTCAGCTCTCTTGATTTTTAATCTCAGCACTCTGCTCTCCGTGATTTTTACTCGCTGTATCTGCTCTCTGTGATTTTTACTCTCCGCAACCTGTTCTCTGTGATATTCACTCTCTTCACTCTGCCCTCTGAGAGTTTTACTGTCTGCACTCTACTCCCTGTGATTTCTAATCTCTGCACTCTGTTCTCTGTGATTTTTATTCTCCGCACTCTGCTCTCTCTGATTTTTCATCTCCGCACTCTGCTCTCTGTGATTTTTACTCTCTGCACTCAGCTGTCTGTGATTTTTACTCTCTGCACTCTGCTCTCTGTGATTTCTACTCTCTGCACTCTGTTCTCTGTGATTTTTATTCTCCGCACTCTGCTCTCTCTGATTTTTCATCTCCGCACTCTGCTCTCTGTGATTTTTACTCTCTGCACTCAGCTGTCTGTGATTTTTACTCTCTGCACTCTGCTCTCTGTGATTTCTACTCTCTGCACTCTGTTCTCTGTGATTTTTATTCTCCGCACTCTGCTCTCTCTGATTTTTCATCTCCGCACTCTGCTCTCTGTGATTTTTACTCTCTGCACTCAGCTGTCTGTGATTTTTACTCTCTGCACTCGGTACTCTGTGATTTTTTCTCTCCGCACTGTGTTCTCTGTGATTTTTTACAGTCTGCTCTCTGTTCTCCGTCATTTTTACTCTCCGCACCCTGCTCTCTGTGATTTTTAATCACTGCACTATGCTCTCTGTGTTTATTACTCTGTTCACTCTGTTCTCTGTGATTTTTGCTCTCCACACTCTGTTCTCTGTGATGTTTGGTCTCCGCACTATGATCTCTGAGAGTTTTACTCTCTGCACTCTGCTCTCTGTGATCTTTACTCTCTGCCCTCAGGTCTGTGTGATTTTTACTCTCTGCACTCTGATCTCTGGGATTTTTATTCTCTGCAATCCGCTCTATGTGATTTTGACTTTCCGCACTCTGATCTCTGTGATTTTTACTCTCTTCACTCTGCTGTCTGTGATTTTTACTCCCTGCACACTTCTCTCTGTGATTTTTACACTCCGCACTCTGCTTTCTGTGATTTTTACTCTGCCAATTCTGCTCTCTGTGCTTTTTACTCTCTGCTCTCTAATTTCTGTGATTTTCGCTCTCTGCACTCTGCGGTCTGTGATTTTTATTCTCTGCACTCTGTTCTCTGTGATGTTTGCTCTCCGGACTCTGATCTCTGTGAGTTTTACCCTCTGCCCTCTGCTCTCTGTGAGTTTTACACTCTGCCCTCAGCTCTGTGCGATTTTTACTCTCTGCACTCTGATCTCTGAGACTTTTACTCTCTGCACACAGATCTCTGTGATTTTTACTCTCCGCACTCTGGTCTCTGTGATTTTTACTCTCTGCACTCTGCTCTCTGTGATTTCTACTCTCTGCACTCCGTTCTCTGTGACTTTTATTCTCCGCACTCTGCTCTCTCTGATTTTTAATCTTTGCACTCTGCTCTCACTGATTTTTAATCTCCGCACTCTGCTTTCTCTGATTATTACTCTCTGCACTCAGCTGTCTGTGATTTCCACTCTCTGCACTCAGCACTCTGTGATTTTTACTCTCTGTACTCTGCTCTCTGTGATTTTTATTCTCTGCACTATGTTCTCTGTGTTTATTACTCTGTTCACTCTGTTCTCTGTGATTTTTGCTCTCCGCACTCTGTTCTCTGTGATGTTTACTCTCTGAACTCTGATCTCTGTGATTTTTACTCTCCGCAACCTGTTCTCTGTGATATTCACTCTCTTCACTCTGCCCTCTGAGAGTTTTACTCTCTGCACTCTGCTGTCTGTGATTTCTACTCTCTGCACTCTGTTCTCTGTGATTTTTATTCTCCACACCTTGCTCTCTCTGATTTTTAATCTCCGCACTCTGCTCTCTGTGATTTTTACTCTCTGCACTCAGCTGTCTGTGATTTTTACTCTCTGCACTCGGCACTCTATGATTTTTACTCTCTGTACTCTGCTCTCTGTGATTTTTACTCTCCGCACTCTGTTCTCTTTGATTTTTACAGTCTGCACTCTGTTCCCTGTCATTTTTACTCTCTGCACTCTGATCTCTGTTATTTATACTCTCCGCACTCAGCTCTCAGAGATTCTTACTCTCTGCACTCTGATCTCTGGAATTTTTATTCTCTGCAATCCGCTCTCTGTGATTTTGACTTTCCGCACTCTGATCTCTGTGATTTTTACTCTCTTCACTCTGCTGTCTGTGATTTTTACTCCCTGCACGCTTCTCTCTGTGATTTTTACACTCCGCACTCTGCTTTCTGTGATTTTTACTCTGCCAATTCTGCTCTCTGTGGTTTTTACTCTCTGCTCTCTGATCTCTGTGATATTTACTCTGTGTACACTGTTTTCTGTGGTTTTTACTCTCCCCAGTCTGTTCTCTGTGATTTTTACTCTCTGCACTCTCATTTCCGTGATTTTCGCTCTCTGCAGTCTGCGGTCTGTGATTTTTATTCTCTGCACTCTGTTCTCTGTGATGTTTGCTCTCCGGACTCTGATCTCTGTGAGTTTTACCCTCTGCCCTCTGCTCTCTTTGATTTTTAC
This sequence comes from Mobula birostris, assembly GCF_030028105.1. Lineage (NCBI taxonomy): Eukaryota > Metazoa > Chordata > Chondrichthyes > Myliobatiformes > Myliobatidae > Mobula > Mobula birostris. The sequence goes on along the minus strand of NW_027278533.1, from coordinate 89,209 downwards.
ACTCTGCCCTCAGCTCTGTGTGATTTTTACTCTCCGCACACTGTTCTCTGTGATGGTTACTATCTGCACTCTGTTCTCGGTGATTTTCAATCTCTGCACTCTGATCTCTGTGATTTTTACTCTCTGCACTCTGATCTCTGAGATTTTTACTCTCTGCACTCTGCTCTCCGTGATTTTTACTCGCTGTACTCTGCTCTCTGTGATTTTTACTCTCCGCAACCTGTTATCTGTGATATTCACTCTCTTCACTCAGCTGTCTGTGATTTTTACTCTCTGCACTCTGCTCTCTGTGATTTCTGTTCTCTGCACTCTGTTCTCTGTGATTTTTATTCTCCACACTCTACTCTCTCTGATTTTTAATCTCCGCACTCTGCTCTCTGTGATTTTTACTCTCTGCACTCAGCTGTCTGTGATTTTTACTCTCTGCACTCGGCACTCTATGATTTTTACTCTCTGTACTCTGCTCTCTGTGATTGTTACTCTCCGCACTCTGTTCTCTTTGATTTTTACAGTCTGCAATCTGTTCCCTGTCATTTTTACTCTCTGCACTCTGATCTCTGTTATTTATACTCTCCACACTCTGTTCTCTGTGATATTTACTCTCTGCACTCTGCTCTCTGTGATTTCTTCTCTCTGCACTCTGTTCTCTGTGATTTTTATTCTCCGCACTCTGCTCTCTCTGATTTTTCATCTCCGCACTCTGCTCTCTGTGATTTTTACTCTCTGCACTCAGCTGTCTGTGATTTTTACTCTGTGCACTCGGTACTCTGTGTTTTTTTCTCTCCGCACTGTGTTCTCTGTGATTTTCACAGTCTGCTCTCTGTTCTCTGTCATTTTTACTCTCCGCACCCTGCTCTCTGTGATTTTTAATCACTGCACTATGCTCTCTGCGATTTTTACTCTCTGCACTCTGTTCTCTGTGATGTTTACTCTCTGAACTCTGATCTCTGTGATTTTTACTCTCCGCAACCTGTTCTCTGTGATATTCACTCTCTTCACTCTGCCCTCTGAGAGTTTTACTCTCTGCACTCTGCTGTCTGTGATTTCTACTCTCTGCACTCTGTTCTCTGTGATTTTTATTCTCCACACCTTGCTCTCTCTGATTTTTAATCTCTGCACTCTGCTCTCTGTGATTTTTACTCTCTGCACTCAGCTGTCTGTGATTTTTACTCTCTGCACTCGGCACTCTATGATTTTTACTCTCTGTACTCTGCTCTCTGTGATTTTTACTCTCCGCACTCTGTTCTCTTTGATTTTTACAGTCTGCACTCTGTTCCCTGTCATTTTTACTCTCTGCACTCTGATCTCTGTTATTTATACTCTCCGCACTCAGCTCTCAGAGATTCTTACTCTCTGCACTCTGATCTCTGGAATTTTTATTCTCTGCAATCCGCTCTCTGTGATTTTGACTTTCCGCACTCTGATCTCTGTGATTTTTACTCTCTTCACTCTGCTGTCTGTGATTTTTACTCCCTGCACGCTTCTCTCTGTGATTTTTACACTCCGCACTCTGCTTTCTGTGATTTTTACTCTGCCAATTCTGCTCTCTGTGGTTTTTACTCTCTGCTCTCTGATCTCTGTGATATTTACTCTGTGTACACTGTTTTCTGTGGTTTTTACTCTCCCCAGTCTGTTCTCTGTGATTTTTACTCTCTGCACTCTCATTTCCGTGATTTTCGCTCTCTGCAGTCTGCGGTCTGTGATTTTTATTCTCTGCACTCTGTTCTCTGTGATGTTTGCTCTCCGGACTCTGATCTCTGTGAGTTTTACCCTCTGCCCTCTGCTCTCTTTGATTTTTACACTCTGCCCTCAGCTCTGTGTGATTTTTACTCTCCGCACACTGTTCTCTGTGATGGTTACTATCTGCACTCTGTTCTCGGTGATTTTCAATCTCTGCACTCTGATCTCTGTGATTTTTACTCTCTGCACTCTGATCTCTGAGATTTTTACTCTCTGCACTCTGCTCTCCGTGATTTTTACTCGCTGTACTCTGCTCTCTGTGATTTTTACTCTCCGCAACCTGTTATCTGTGATATTCACTCTCTTCACTCAGCTGTCTGTGATTTTTACTCTCTGCACTCTGCTCTCTGTGATTTCTGTTCTCTGCACTCTGTTCTCTGTGATTTTTATTCTCCACACTCTACTCTCTCTGATTTTTAATCTCCGCACTCTGCTCTCTGTGATTTTTACTCTCTGCACTCAGCTGTCTGTGATTTTTACTCTCTGCACTCGGCACTCTATGATTTTTACTCTCTGTACTCTGCTCTCTGTGATTTTTACTCTCCGCACTCTGTTCTCTTTGATTTTTACAGTCTGCAATCTGTTCCCTGTCATTTTTACTCTCTGCACTCTGATCTCTGTTATTTATACTCTCCACACTCTGTGCTCTGTGATATTTACTCTCTGCACTCTGCTCTCTGTGATTTCTTCTCTCTGCACTCTGTTCTCTGTGATTTTTATTCTCCGCACTCTGCTCTCTCTGATTTTTCATCTCCGCACTCTGCTCTCTGTGATTTTTACTCTCTGCACTCAGCTGTCTGTGATTTTTACTCTGTGCACTCGGTACTCTGTGTTTTTTTCTCTCCGCACTGTGTTCTCTGTGATTTTCACAGTCTGCTCTCTGTTCTCTGTCATTTTTACTCTCCGCACCCTGCTCTCTGTGATTTTTAGTCACTGCACTATGCTCTCTGCGATTTTTACTCTCTGCACTCTGTTCTCTGTGATGTTTGCTCTCCGCACTATGATCTCTGAGAATCTTACTCTCTGCCCTCTGCCCACTGTGATCTTTACTCTCTGCCCTCAGGTCTGTGTGATTTTTACTCTCTGCACTCTGATCTCTGGGATTTTTATTCTCTGCAATCCGCTCTCTGTGATTTTGACTTTCCGCACTCTGATCTCTGTTATTTTTACTCTCTTCACTCTGCTGTCTGTGATTTTTACTCCCTGCACACTTCTCTCTGTGATTTTTACACTCCGCACTCTGCTTTCTGTGATTTTTACTCTGCCAATTCTGCTCTCTGTGGTTTTTACTCTCTGCTCTCTGATCTCTGTGATATTTACTCTGTGTACACTGTTTTCTGTGGTTTTTACTCTCCCCAGTCTGTTCTCTGTGATTTTTACTCTCTGCACTCTAATTTCTGTGATTTTCGCTCTCTGCACTCTGCGGTCTGTGATTTTTATTCTCTGCACTCTGTTCTCTGTGATGTTTGCTCTCCGGACTCTGATCTCTCTGAGTTTTACCCTCTGCCCTCTGCTCTCTGTGATTTTTACACTCTGCCCTCAGCTCTGTGTGACTTTTACTCTCCGCACAGTGTTCTCTGTGATGGTTACTCTCTGCACACAGATCTCTGTGATTTTTACTCTCCGCACTCTGGTCTCTGTGATTTTTACTCTCTGCACTCTGCTCTCTGTGATTTCTACTCTCTGCACTCCGTTCTCTGTGACTTTTATTCTCCGCACTCTGCTCTCTCTGATTTTTAATCTCCGCACTCTGCTCTCACTGATTTTTAATCTCCGCACTCTGCTTTCTCTGATTATTACTCTCTGCACTCACCTGTCTGTGACTTTCACTCTCTGCACTCGGCACTCTGTGATTTTTACTCTCTGTACTCGGCTCTCTGTGATTTTTATTCTCTGCACTATGTTCTCTGTGTTTATTACTCTGTTCACTCTGTTCTCTGTGATTTTTGCTCTCCGCACTCTGTTCTCTGTGATGTTTGGTCTCCGCACTATGATCTCTGAGAGTTTTACTCTCTGCACTCTGCTCTCTGTGATCTTTACTCTCTGCCCTCAGGTCTGTGTGATTTTTACTCTCTGCACTCTGTTCTCTGTGATGTTTACTCTCTGAACTCTGATCTCTGTGATATTTACTCTCCCTAGTCTGATCTCTGTTATTTTCACTCTCTGCCCTCAGCTCTCTTTGATTTTTAATCTCCGCACTCTGGTCTCTGTGATTTTTACTCTCTGCACTCTGCTCTCTGTGATTTCTACTCTCTGCACTCTGTTCTCTGTGATTTTTATTCTCCACACTCTGCTCTCTCTGATTTTTAATCTCCGCACTCTGCTCTCTGTGATTTTTACTCTCTGCACTCAGCTCTCTGTGATTTTTACTCTCCGCACTCTGTTCTCTTTGATTTTTACAGTCTGCACTCTGTTCCCTGTCATTTTTACTCTCTGCACTCTGATCTCTGTTATTTATACTCTCCGCACTCAGCTCTCAGAGATTCTTACTCTCTGCACTCTGATCTCTGGGATTTTTATTCTCTGCAATCCGCTCTCTGTGATTTTGACTTTCCGCACTCTGATCTCTGTGATTTTTACTCTCTTCACTCTGCTGTCTGTGATTTTTACTCCCTGCACACTTCTCTCTGTGATTTTTACACTCCGCACTCTGCTTTCTGTGATTTTTACTCTGCCAATTCTGCTCTCTGTGGTTTTTACTCTCTGCTCTCTGATCTCTGTGATATTTACTCTGTGTACACTGTTTTCTGTGATTTTTACTCTCCCCAGTCTGTTCTCTGTGATTTTTGCTCTCTGCACTCTAATTTCTGTGATTTTCGCTCTCTGCACTCTGCGGTCTGTGATTTTTATTCTCTGCACTCTGTTCTCTGTGATGTTTGCTCTCCGGACTCTGATCTCTGTGAGTTTTACCCTCTGCCCTCTGCTCCCTGTGATTTTTACACTCTGCCCTCAGCTCTGTGTGATTTTTACTCTCCGCACACTGTTCTCTGTGATGGTTACTCTCTGCACACAGATCTCTGGGATTTTTCCTCTCCACACTCTGGTCTCCGTGATTTTTACTCTCTGCACTCTGCTCTCTCTGATTTTTCATCTCCGCACTCTGCTCTCTGTGATTTCTACTCTCTGCACTCCGTTCTCTGTGACTTTTATTCTCCGCACTCTGCTCTCTCTGATTTTTAATCTCCGCACTCTGCTCTCACTGATTTTTAATCTCCGCACTCTGCTTTCTCTGATTATTACTCTCTGCACTCACCTGTCTGTGATTTTCACTCTCTACACTCGGCACTCTGTGATTTTTACTCTCTGTACTCTGCTCTCTGTGATTTTTATTTTCTGCACTATGTTCTCTGTGTTTATTACTCTGTTCACTCTGTTCTCTGTGATTTTTGCTCTCCGCACTCTGTTCTCTGTCATGTTTGGTCTCCGCACTATGATCTCTGAGAGTTTTACTCTCTGCACTCTGCTCTCTGTGATCTTTACTATCTGCCCTCAGGTCTGTGTGATTTTTACTCTCTGCACTCTGTTCTCTGTGATTTTTACTCTCTGAACTCTGATCTCTGTGATATTTACTCTCCCTAGTCTGATCTCTGTTATTTTTACTCTCTGCCCTCAGCTCTCTTTGATTTTTAATCTCCGCACTCTGCTCTCCGTGATTTTTACTCGCTGTCCTCTGCTCTCTGTGATTTTTACTCTCCGCAACCTGTTCTCTGTGATATTCACTCTCTTCACTCTGCCCTCTGAAATTTTTACTCTCTGCACTCTGCTCTCTGTGATTTCTGCTCTCTGCACTCTGTTCTCTGTGATTTTTATTCTCCACACTCTGCTCTCTCTGATTTTTCACCTCCGCACTCTGCTCTCTGTGATTTTTAATCTCTGTACTCTGCTCTCTGTGATTTTTACTCTCCGCACTCTGTTCTCTTTAATTTTTACAGTCTGCACTCTGTTCCCTGTCATTTTTACTCTCTGCACTCTGATCTCTGTTATTTATACTCTCCGCACTCAGCTCTCAGAGATTCTTACTCTCTGCACTCTGATCTCTGGGATTTTTATTCTCTGCAATCCGCTCTCTGTGATTTTGACTTTCCGCACTCTGATCTCTGTGATTTTTACTCTCTTCACTCTGCTGTCTGTGATTTTTACTCCCTGCACACTTCTCTCTGTGATTTTTACATTCCGCACTCTGCTTTCTGTGATTTTTACTCTGCCAATTCTGCTCTCTGTGGTTTTTAGTCTCTGCTCTCTGATCTCTGTGATATTTACTCTGTGTACACTGTTTTCTGTGATTTTTACTCTCCCCAGTCTGTTCTCTGTGATTTTTACTCTCTGCACTCTAATTTCTGTGATTTTCGCTCTCTGCACTCTGCGGTCTGTGATTTTTATTCCCTGCACTCTGTTCTCTGTGATGTTTGCTCTCCGGACTGTGCTCTCTCTAATTTTTACTCTCTGCACTCTGCTCTCTGTGATTTCTACTCTCTGCACTCCGTTCTCTGTGACTTTTATTCACCGCACTCTGCTCTCTCTGATTTTTAATCTCGGCACTCTTCTCTCACTGATTTTTAATCTCCGCACTCTGCTTTCTCTGATTATTACTCTCTGCACTCACCTGTCTGTGATTTTCACTCTCTGCACTCGGCACTCTGCGATCTTTACTCTCTGCCCTCAGGTCTGTGTGATTTTTACTCTCTGCACTCTGTTCTCTGTGATGTTTACTCTCTGAACTCTGATCTCTGTGATATTTACTCTCCCTAGTCTGATCTCTGTTATTTTTACTCTCTGCCCTCAGCTCTCTTTGATTTTTAATCTCCGCACTCTGCTCTCCGTGATTTTTACTCGCTGTACTCTGCTCTCTGTGATTTTTACTCTCCGCAACCTGTTCTCTGTGATATTCACTCTCTTCACTCTGCCCTCTGAGAGTTTTACTCTCTGCACTCTGCTCTCTGTGATTTCTACTCTCTGCAGTCTGTTCTCTCTGATTTTTATTCTCCGCACTCTGCTCTCTCTGATTTTTCATCTCCGCACTCTGCTCTCTGTGATTTCTACTCTCTGCACTCAGCTGTCTGTGATTTTTACTCTCTGCACTCGGCACTCTATGATTTTTACTCTCTGTACTCTGCTCTCTGTGATTTTTACTCTCCGCAATCTGTTCTCTTTGATTTTTACAGTCTGCACTCTGTTCCCTGTCATTTTTACTCTCTGCACTCTGATCTCTGTTATTTATACTCTGCGCACTCAGCTCTCAGAGATTCTTACTCTCTGCACTCTGATCTCTGGGATTTTTATTCTCTGCAATCCGCTCTCTGTGATTTTTACTCTCTTCACTCTGCTGTCTGTGATTTTTACTCCCTGCACACTTCTCTCTGTGATTTTTACACTCCGCACTCTGCTTTCTGTGATTTTCACTCTGCCAATTCTGCTCTCTGTGGTTTTTACTCTCTGCTCTCTGATCTCTGTGATATTTACTCTGTGTACACTGTTTTCTGTGATTTTTACTCTCTGAACTCTGATCTCTGTGATATTTACTCTCCCTAGTCTGATCTCTGTTATTTTCGCTCTCTGCACTCTGCGGTCTGTGATTTTTATTCTCTGCACTCTGTTCTCTGTGATGTTTGCTCTCCGGACTCTGATCTGTGTGAGTTTTACACTCTGCCCTCTGCTCTCTGTGATTTTTACACTCTGCCTTCAGCTCTGTGTGATTTTTACTCTCCGCACACTGTTCTCTGTGATGGTTACTCTCTGCACACAGATCTCTGTGATTTTTACTCTCCGCACTCTGGTCTCTGTGATTTCTACTCTCTGCACTCCGTTCTCTGTGACTTTTATTCTCCGCACTCTGCTCTCTTTGATTTTTACAGTCTGCACTCTATTCCCTGTCATTTTTACTCTCTGCACTCTGATCTCTGTTATTTTTACTCTCCGCACTCTGTTCTCTGTGATTTATAATCACTGCACTATGCTCTCTGTGATTTTTACTCTCTGCACTCTGTTCTCTGTGATGTTTGCTCTCCGCACTATGATCTCTGAGAGTGTTACTCTCTGCCGTCTGCCCACTGTGATCTTTACTCTCTGCCCTCAGGTCTGTGTGATTTTTACTCTCTGCACTCTGATCTCTGGGATTTTTATTCTCTGCAATCTGCTCTCTGTGATTTTGACTTTCCGCACTCTGATCTCTGTGATTTTTACTCTCTTCACTCTGCTGTCTGTGATTTTTACTCCCTGCACACTTCTCTCTGTGATTTTTACACTCCGCACTCTGCTTTCTGTGATTTCTACTCTGCCAATTCTGCTCTCTGTGGCTTTTACTCTCTGCTCTCTGATCTCTGTGATATTTACTCTGTGTACACTGTTTTCTGTGATTTTTACTCTCCCTAGTCTGTTCTCTGTGATTTTTACTCTCTGCACTCTAATTTCTGTGATTTTCGCTCTCTGCACTCTGCGGTCTGTGATTTTTATTCTCTGCACTCTGTTCTCTGTGATGTTTGCTCTCCGGACTCTGATCTCTGTGAGTTTTACCCTCTGCCCTCTGCTCTCTGTGATTTTTACACTCTGCCCTCAGCTCTGTGTGCTTTTTACTCTCTGCACTCTGATCTCTGAGACTTTTACTCTCTGCACACAGATCTCTGTGATTTTTATCTCCGCACTCTGGTCTCTGTGATTTTTACTCTCTGCACTCTGCTCTCTGTGATTTCTACTCTCTGCACTCCGTTCTCTGTGACTTTTATTCTCCGCACTCTGCTCTCTCTGATTTTTAATCTCCGCACTCTGCACTCTGCTCTCACTGATTTTTAATCTCCGCACTCTGCTTTCTCTGATTATTACTCTCTGCACTCAGCTGTCTGTGATTTTCACTCTCTGCACTCGGCACTCTGTGATTTTTACTCTCTGTACTCTGCTCTCTGTGATTTTTATTCTCTGCACTATGTTCTCTGTGTTTATTACTCTGTTCACTCTGTTCTCTGTGATTTTTGCTCTCCGCACTCAGCTCTCAGAGATTCATACTCTCTGCACTCTGATCTCTGGAATTTTTATTCTCTGCAATCCGCTCTCTGTGATTTTGACTTTCCGCACTCTGATCTCTGTGATTTTTACTCTCTTCACTCTGCTGTCTATGATTTTTACTCCCTGCACACTTCTCTCTGTGATTTTTACACTCCGCACTCTGCTTTCTGTGATTTTTACTCTGCCAATTCTGCTCTCTGTGGTTTTTACTCTCTGCTCTCTGATCTCTGTGATATTTACTCTGTGTACACTGTTTTCTGTGGTTTTTACTCTCCCCAGTCTGTTCTCTGTGATTTTTACTCTCTGCACTCTCATTTCTGTGATTTTCGCTCTCTGCAGTCTGCGGTCTGTGATTTTTATTCTCTGCACTCTGTTCTCTGTGATGTTTGCTCTCCGGACTCTGATCTCTGTGAGTTTTACCCTCTGCCCTCTGCTCTCTTTGATTTTTACACTCTGCCCTCAGCTCTGTGTGATTTTTACTCTCCACACACTGTTCTCTGTGATGGTTACTCTCTGCACTCTGTTCTCGGTGATTTTTACAGACTGCACTCTGTGATTTTTACTCTCTGCACTCTGATCTCTGTGATTTTTACGCTCTGCACTCTGATCTCTGAGACTTTTACTCTCTGCACACAGATCTCTGTGATTTTTACTCTCCGCACTCTGGTCTCTGTGATTTTTACTCTCTGTACTCTGCTCTCTGTGATTTCTACTCTCTGCACTCCGTCCTCTGTGATTTTTATTCACTGCACTCTAATTTCTGTGATTTTCGCTCTCTGCACTCTGCGGTCTGTGATTTTTATTCTCCGCACTCTGTTTTCTCTGATTTTTACTCTCTGCACTCTGCTCTCTGTGATTTCTATTCTCTGCACTCCGTTCTCTGTGAGTTTTATTCTCCGCACTCTGCTCTCACAGATTTTTAATCTCCGCACTCTGCTTTCTCTGATTATTACTCTCTGCACTCACCTGTCTGTGATTTTCACTCTCTGCACTCGGCACTCTGTGATTTTTACTCTCTGTACTCTGCTCTCTGTGATTTTTATTCTCTGCACTATGTTCTCTGTGTTTATTACTCTGTTCACTCTGTTCTCTGTGATTTTTGCTCTCCGCACTCTGTTCTCTGTGATGTTTGTTCTCCGCACTATGATCTCTGAGAGTTTTACTCTCTGCACTCTGCTCTCTGTGATCTTTACTCTCTGCCCTCAGGTCTGTGTGATTTTTACTCTCTGAACTCTGATCTCTGTGATATTTACTCTCCCTAGTCTGATCTCTGTTATTTTTACTCTCTGCCCTCAGCTCTCTTTGATTTTTAATCTCCGCACTCTGCTCTCCGTGATTTTTACTCGCTGTACTCTGCTCTCTGTGATTTTTACTCTCCGCAACCTGTTCTCTGTGATATTCACTCTCTTCACTCTGCCCTCTGAGATTTTTACTCTCTGCACTCTGCTCTCTGTGATTTCTGCTCTCTGCACTCTGTTCTCTGTGATTTTTATTCTCCACACTCTGCTCTCTCTGATTTTTAATCTCCGCACTCTGCTCTCTGTGATTTTTACTCTCTGTACTCTGCTCTCTGTGATTTTTACTCTCCGCCCTCTGTTCTCTTTGATTTTTACAGTCTGCACTCTGTTCCCTGTCATTTTTACTCTCTGCACTCTGATCTCTGTTATTTATACTCTCCGCACTCAGCTCTCAGAGATTCTTACTCTCTGCACTCTGATCTCTGGTATTTTTATTCTCTGCACTCTGTTCTCTGTGATTTTTATTCTCCACACTCTGCTCTCTCTGATTTTTAATCTCCGCACTCTGCTCTCTGTGATTTTTACTCTCTGTACTCTGCTCTCTGTGATTTTTACTCTCCGCACTCTGTTCTCTTTGATTTTTACAGTCTGCACTCTGTTCCCTGTCATTTTTACTCTCTGCACTCTGATCTCTGTTATTTATACTCTCCGCACTCAGCTCTCAGAGATTCTTACTCTCTGCACTCTGATCTCTGGGATTTTTATTCTCTGCAATCCGCTCTCTGTGATTTTGACTTTCCGCACTCTGATCTCTGTGATTTTTACTCTCTTCACTCTGCTGTCTGTGATTTTTACTCCCTGCACACTTCTCTCTGTGATTTTTACACTCCGCACTCTGCTTTCTGTGATTTTTACTCTGCCAATTCTGCTCTCTGTGGTTTTTACTCTCTGCTCTCTGATCTCTGTGATATTTACTCTGTGTACACTGTTTTCTGTGGTTTTTACTCTCCCCAGTCTGTTCTCTGTGATTTTTACTCTCTGCACTAATTTCTGTGATTTTCGCTCTCTGCACTCTGCGGTCTGTGATTTTTATTCTCTGCACTCTGTTCTCTGTGATGTTTGCTCTCCGGACTCTGATCTCTGTGAGTTTTACCCTCTGTCCTCTGCTCTCTGTGATTTTTACACTCTGCCCTCAGCTCTGTGTGATTTTTACCCTCCGCACACTGTTCTCTGTGATGGTTACTCTCTGCACACCGATCTCTGTGATTTTTACTCTCCGCACTCTGGTCTCTGTGATTTTTACTCTCTGTACTCTGCTCTCTGTGATTTCTAATCTCTGCACTCCGTTCTCTGTGATTTTTACTCTCTGCACTCTAATTTCTGTGATTTTCGCTCTCTGCACTCTGCGGTCTGTGATTTTTATTCTCTGCACTCTGTTCTCTGTGATGTTTGCTCTCCGGACTCTGATCTCTGTGAGTTTTACCCTCTGCCCTCTGCTCTCTGTGATTTTTACACTCTGCCCTCAGCTCTGTGTGATTTTTACTCTCCGCACACCGTTCTCTGTGATAGTTACTATCTGCACTCAGTTCTCGGTGATTTTTAATCTCTGCACTCTGATCTCTGTGATTTTTACTCTCTGCACTCTGATCTCTGAGATTCTTACTCTCTGCACTCTGCTCTCCGTGATTTTTACTCGCTGTACTCTGCTCTCTGTGATTTTTACTCTCCGCAACCTGTTATCTGTGATATTCACTCTCTTCACTCTACCCTCTGAGAGTTTTACTCTCTGCACTCTGCTCTCTGTGATTTCTACTCTCTGCACTCTGTTCTCTGTGATTTTTATTCTCCACACTCTGCTCTCTCTGATTTTTAATCTCCGCACTCTGCTCTCTGTGATTTTTACTCTCTGCACTCAGCTGTCTGTGATTTTTACTCTCTGCACTCGGCACTCTATGATTTTTACACTCTGTACTCGGCTCTCTGTGATTTTTACTCTCCGCACTCTGTTCGCTTTGATTTTTACAGTCTGCACTCTGTTCCCTGTCATTTTTACTCTCTGCACTCTGATCTCTGTTATTTATACTCTCCGCACTCTGTTCTCTGTGATTTTTACTCTCTGCACTCTGCTCTCTGTGATTTCTACTCTCTGCACTCTGTTCTCTGTGATTTTTATTCTCCGCACTCTGCTCTCTCTGATTTTTCATCTCCGCACTCTGCTCTCTGTGATTTTTACTCTCTGCACTCAGCTGTCTGTGATTTTTACTCTGTGCACTCGGTACTCTGTGATTTTTTCTCTCCGCACTGTGTTCTCTGTGATTTTCACAGTCTTCTCTCTGTTCTCTGTCATTTTTACTCTCCGCACCCTGCTCTCTGTGATTTTTAATCACTGCACTATGCTCTCTGCGATTTTTACTCTCTGCACTCTGTTCTCTGTGATGTTTGCTCTCCGCACTATGATCTCTGAGAGTCTTACTCTCTGCCCTCTGCCCACTGTGATGTTTACTCTCTGCCCTCAGGTCTGTGTGATTTTTACTCTCTGCACTCTGATCTCTGGGATTTTTATTCTCTGCAATCCGCTCTCTGTGATTTTGACTTTCCGCACTCTGATCTCTGTGATTTTTACACTCTGCCCTCAGCTCTGTGTGATTTTTACTCTCCGCACACTGTTCTCTGTGATGGTTACTCTCTGCACTCTGTTCTCGGTGAGTTTTACAGACTGCACTCTGTTCTCTGTGATTTGTACTCTCTGCACTCTGATCTCTGTGATTTTTACTCTCTGCACTCTGATCTCTGAGACTTTTACTCTCTGCACACAGATCTCTGTGATTTTTACTCTCCGCACTCTGGTCTCTGTGATTTTTACTCTCTGCACTCTGCTCTCTGTGATTTCTACTCTCTGCACTCCGTTCTCTGTGACTTTTATTCTCCGCTCTCTGCTCTCTCTGATTTTTAATCTCCGCACTCTGCTTTCTCTGATTATTACTCTCTGCACTCAGCTGTCTGTGATTTTCACTCTCTGCACTCGGCACTCTGTGATTTTTACTCTCTGTACTCTGCTCTCTGTGAGTTTTACCCTCTGCCCTCTGTTCTCTGTTATTTTTACTCTCTGCACTCTAATTTCTGTGATTTTCGATCTCTGCATTCTGCGGTCTGTGATTTTTATTCTCTGCACTCTGTTCTCTGTGATGTTTGCTCTCCAGACTCTGATCTCTGTGAGTTTTACCCTCTGCCCTCTGCTCTCTGTGATTTTTACACTCTGCCCTCAGCTCTGTGTGATTTTTACTCTCCGCACACTGTTTTCTGTGATGGTTACTCTCTGCACACAGATCTCTGTGATTTTTACTCTCCGCACTCTGGTCTCCGTGAATTTTACTCTCTGTATCTGCTCTCAGTGATTTCTACTCTCTGCACTCCGTTCTCTGTGATTTTTACTCTCTGCACTCTAATTTCTGTGATTTTCGCTCTCTGCACTCTGCGGTCTGTGATTTTTATTCTCTGCACTCTGTTCTCTGTGATGTTTGCTCTCCGGACTCTGATCTCTGTGAGTTTTACCCTCTGCCCTCTGCTCTCTGTGATTTTTACACTCTGCCCTCAGCTCTGTGTGATTTTTACTCTCCACACACTGTTCTCTGTGATGGTTACTCTCTGCACTCTGTTCTCGGTGATTTTTACAGACTGCACTCTGTGATTTTTACTCTCTGCACTCTGATCTCTGTGATTTTTACTCTCTGCACTCTGATCTCTGAGACTTTTACTCTCTGCACACAGATCTCTGTGATTTTTACTCTCCGCACTCTGGTCTCTGTGATTTTTACTCTCTGTACTCTGCTCTCTGTGATTTCTACTGTCTGCACTCCGTCCTCTGTGATTTTTATTCACTGCACTCTAATTTCTGTGATTTTCGCTCTCTGCACTCAGCTGTCTGTGATGTTTATTCTCCGCACTCTGCTTTCTCTGATTATTACTCTCTGCACTCAGCTGTCTGTGATTTTCACTCTCTGCACTCGGCACTCTGTGATTTTTACTCTCTGTACTCTGCTCTCTGTGATTTTTATTCTCTGCACTATGTTCTCTGTGTTTATTACTCTGTTCACTCTGTTCTCTGTGATTTTTGCTCTCCGCACTCTGTTCTCTGTGATGTTTGGTCTCCGCACTATGATCTCTGAGAGTTTTACTCTCTGCACTCCGCTCTCTGTGATCTTTACTCTCTGCCCTCAGGTCTGTGTGATTTTTACTCTCTGCACTCTGTTCTCTGTGATGTTTACTCTGCCAATTCTGCTCTCTGCGGTTTTTACTCTCCGCACTCTGTTCTCTGTGATTTTTACTCTCTGCACTCTTTCTCTGTGAATTTTACTCTCTGCACTATGTTCTCTGTGATTATTACTCTGTGCACTCTGTTCTCTGTGATTTTTGCTCTCCGCACTCTGTTCTCTGTGATTTTTACTCTCTGCTCTCTGATCTCTGTGATATTTACTCTGTGTACACTGTTTTCTGTGATTTTTACTCTCCCCAGTCTGTTCTCTGTGATTTTTACTCTCTGCCCTCTAATTTCTGTGATTTTCACTCTCTGCACTCTGCGCTCTGGGATTTTTACTCTCTGCACTCTGTTCTCTGTGATTTTTACTCTCCGTACTGTGCTCTCTCTAATTTTTACTCTCTGCACTCTGTTCTCTGTGATTTTTACTCTCCGCACTGTGCTCTCTCTAATTTTTAATCTCCTCACTCTGCTCTCTGTAATTTTTATTCTCTACACGCGGGACTCTGTGAATTTTACTCTCTGTACTCTGCTCTCTGTGATCTTTACTCACGGCACTCTGCTGTCTGTGATTTTTACTCTCCGCACTCTATTCTCTGAGATTTTTACACTCTGCACTCTGTTTTCTGTCTTTTTTACTCTCTGCACTCTGCGCTCTGTGATTTTTTTCTCTCTGCACTGTGTTCTCTGTGATTTTTACTCTCCGCACTGTGCTCTCTCTAATTTTTACTCTCTGCACTCTGCTCTCTGTGATTTGTATTCTCTGCACTCTGATCTCTGTAATTTTTACTCTCCGCACTCCGATCTCTGTGATTTTTATTCTCTGGCCTCTGCTCTTTGTGAGTTATATTATCAGCACTCCATTCTTAGAGATTTTTACTCTCCGCACTCTGCCCTCTGAGATTTTTACTCTCTGCACTCTGCTCTCTGTGATTCCTACTCTCTGGACTCTGTTCTCTGTGATTTTTATTCTCCGCACTCTGCTCTCTCTGATTTTTAATCTCCTCACTCTGCTCTCTGTGCTTCTTACTCTCTGCACTCAGCTCTCTGTGATTTTTACTCTCAGCACTCGGCACCCTGTGATTTTCACTCTCTTCATTCTGGTCTCTGTGATATTTACTCTCCGCACTGTGCTCTCTCTAATGTTTACTCTCTGTTCTCTGCTCTCTGTGATTTTTACTCTCTGCACTCTGATTTCTGTGATTTTCACACTGTGCATTCTGTCTCTGTGATTTTTACTCTCTGCACACTGATCTCTGTGGCTTTTGCTCTCTGCACTCTGATCTCTGTTATTTTTACTCTCTGCCCTCAGCTCTCTCTGATTTTTAATCTCCGCACTCTGCTCTCCGTGATTTTTACTCGGTGTACTCTGCTCTCTGTGATTTTTCCTCTCCGCAACCTGTTCTCTGTGATATTCACTCTCTTCACTCTGCCCTCTGAGAGTTTTACTCTCTGCACTCTGCTCTCTGTGATTTCTACTCTCTGTACTCTGCTGTCTGTGATTTTTACTCTCCACACTCTGTTCTCTTTTGATTTTTACAGTCTGCACTCTGTTCCCTGTCATTTTTACTCTCTGCACTCTGATCTCTGTTATTTTTACTCTCCGCACTCTGTTCTCTGTGATTTTTACTCTCTGCACTCTGCTCTCTGTGATTTCTACTCTCTGCACTCTGTTCTCTGTGATTTTTATTCTCCGCACTCTGCTCTCTCTGATTTTTCATCTCCGCACTCTGATCTCTGTGATTTTTACTCTCTGCACTCAGCTGTCTGTGATTTTTACTCTCTGCACTCGGTACTCTGTGATTTTTTCTCTCCGCACTGTGTTCTCTGTGGTTTTTACAGTCTGCTGTCTGTTCTCTGTCATTTTTACTCTCTGCACCCTGCTCTCTGTGATTTTTAATCACTGCACTATGCTCTCTGAGATTTTTACTCTCTGCACTCTGTTCTCTGTGATGTTTGCTCTCCGCACTATGATCTCTGAGAGTCTTACTCTCTGCCCTCTGCCCACTGTGATTTTTACTCTCCGAACTCTGCTCTCTGTGATTTTTAATCTCTGCACTCTGCCCTCTGTGATTTCTACTGTCCGCACTCTGTTCTCTGTGATTTTTATTCTCCGCACTCTGCTGTCTCTGATTTTAAATCTCCGCACTCTGCTGTCTGTGATTTTTACACTCTGCACTCAGCAGTCTGTGATTTTTACTCTCTGCACTCGGCACTCTGTGATTTTTACTCTCTGTACTCAGCTCTCTGTGATATTCACGCTCTTCACTCTGGCCTCGGTGATTCTTATTCTCCGCACTCTGCTGTCTCTGATTTTAAATCTCCGCACTCTGCTCTCTGTGATTTTTACTCTCTGCACTCAGCAGTCTGTGATTTTTACTCTCTGCACTCGGCACTCTGTGATTTTTACTCTCTGTACTCAGCTCTCTGTGATATTCACGCTCTTCACTCTGGCCTCGGTGATTTTTACTCTCTGCACTCTGCTCTCTGTGATTTTTAATCTCCGCACTCTGCTCTCAGTGATTTTTACTCTCTGCACTCAGCTGTCTGTGATTTTTACTCTCTGCACTCGGCACTCTATTATTTTTACTCTCTGTACTCTGCTCTCTGCGATTTTTACTCTCCGCACTCTGTTCTCTTTGATTTTTACAGTCTGCACTCTGTTCCCTGTCATTTTTACTCTCTGCACTCCGATCTCTGTTATTTTTATTCTCCGCACTCTGCTCTCTCTGATTGTTCATCTCCGCACTCTGTTCTCTGTGATGTTTGCTCTCTGCACTCAGCTCTCAGAGATTCTTACTCTCTGCACTCTGATCTCTGGCATTTTTATTCTCTGCAATCCGTTCTCTGTGATTTTGACTTTCCGCACTCTGATCTCTGTGATTTTTACTCTTTTCACTCTGCTGTCTGTGATTTTTACACCCTGCACACTTCTCTCTGTGATTTTTACACTCCACACTCTGCTTTCTGTGATTTTTACTCTGCTAATTCTGCTCTCTGTGGTTTTTACTCTCCGCACTCTGTTGTCTGTGATTTTTACTCTCTGCACTCTGTTCTCTGTGATTTTTACTCTCTGCACTATGTTCTCTGTGATTATTACTCTGTGCACTCTGTTCTCTGTGATTTTTGCTCTCCTCACTCTGTTCTCTGTGATTTTTACTCTCTGCTCTCTGATCTCTGTGATATTTACTCTGTGTACACTGTTTTCTGTGATTTTTACTCTCCCCAGTCTGTTATCTGTGATTTTTACTCTCTGCACTCTAATTTCTGTGATTTTCAGTCTCTGCATTCTGCGCTCTGTGATTTTTACTCTCTGCACTCTGTTCTCTGTGATTTTTACTCTCCGCACTGTGCTCTCTCTAATGTTTCATCTCCTCACTCTGCTCTCTGTGATTTTTACTCACTGTACTCTGCTTTCTGTGATTTTTACTCTCTTCACTCTGCTGTCTGTGATATTTACTCTCTTCACTCTGCTCTCTGTGATTTTTACTCTCCGCACTCTGTTCTCTGTGATGGTTACGCTCTGCACTCTGTTCTCGGTGATTTTTACAGTCTGCACGATGTTCTCTGTGATTTTCACTCTCCGCACTCTGCCCTCTGAGATTTTTACTCTCTGCACTCTGCTCTATGTGATTTCTACTCTCTGCACTCTGTTCTCTGTGGTTTTTATTCTCCGCACTCTGCTCTCTCTGATTTTTAATCTCTGCACTCTGATCTCTGTGATTTTTACTCTCTGCACTCTGATCTCTGAGACTTTTCCTCTCTGCACTCTGATCTCTGTGATTTTCACTCTCCGCACTCTGCTCTCTGTGATTTCTACTCTCTGCACTCTGTTCTCTGTGATTTTTATTCTCTGCACTCTGCTCTCTCTGATTTTTCATCTCCGCACTCTGCTCTCTGTGATTTTTACTCTCTGCACTCAGCTGTCTGTGATTTTTACTCTCTGCACTCGGTACTCTGTGATTTTTTCTCTCCGCACTGTGTTCTCTGTGATTTTTACAGTCTGCTCTCTGTTCTCTGTTATTTTTACTCTCCGCACCCTGCTCTCTGTGATTTTTAATCACTGCACTATGCTCTCTGTGATTTTTACTCTCTGCATTCTGTTCTCTGTGATGTTTGCTCTCCGCACTATGATCTCTGAGAGTCTTACTCTCTGCCCTTTGCCGACTGTGATCTTTACTCTCTGCCCTCAGGTCTGTGTGATTTTTACTCTCTGCACTCTGTTCTCTGTGATGTTTACTCTCTGCACTCTGCTGTCTGTGATTTTTACTCCCTGCACACTTCTCTCTGTGATTTTTACACTCCGCACTCTGCTTTCTGTGATTTTTACTCCGCCAATTCTGCTTTCTGTGGTTTTTACTCTCTGCTCTCTGATCTCTGTGATATTTACTCTGTGTACACTGTTTTCTGTGATTTTTACTCTCCCCAGTCTGTTCTCTGTGATTTTTACTCTCTGCACTCAAATTTCTGTGATTTTCGCTCTCTGCACTCTGCGGTCTGTGATTTTTATTCTCTGCACTGTGTTCTCTGTGATTTTTACTCTCCGCACTGTGCTCTCTCTAATTTTTACTCTCTGCACTCTGCTCTCTGTGATTTTTATTCTCTGCAGTCTGATCTCTGTAATTTTTACTCTCCGCACTCCGATCTCTGTGATTTTTATTCTCTGGCCTCTGCTTTCTGTGAGTTATTTTATCAGCACTCCATTCTTAGAGATTTTTACTCTGCGCACTCTGCCCTCTGAGATTTTTACTCTCTGCACTCTGCTCTCTCTGATTTTTAATCTCCTCACTCTGCTCTCTGTGCTTCTTACTCTCTGCACTCAGCTCACTGTGATTTTTACTCTCAACACTCGGCACCCTGTGATTTTCACTCTCTTCATTCTGGTCTCTGTGATATTTACTCTCCGCACTGTGCCCTCTCTAATGTTTACTCTCTGTACTGTGCTCTCTGTGATTTTTACTCTCTGCACTCTGATTTCTGTGATTTTCACACTGTGCATTCTGTCTCTGTGATTTTTACTCTCTGCACACTGATCTCTGTGGCTTTTGCTCTCGGCACTCTGCTCTCTGTGATATTTACTCTCTGCACTCTGATTTCTGTGATATTTACTCTCCCTACTCTGTTCTCTGTTATTTTAACTCTCTGCCCTCAGCTCTCTCTGATTTTTAATCTCCGCTCTCTGCTCTCCGTGATTTTTACTCGCTGTACTCTGCTCTCTGTGATTTTTACTCTCCGCAACCTGTTCTCTGTGATATTCACTCTCTTCACTCTGCCCTCTGAGAGTTTTACTCTCTGCACTCTGCTCTCTGTGATTTCTACTGTCTGTACTCTGCATTCTGTGATTTTTACTCTCCGCACTCTGTTCTCTTTGATTTTTACAGTCTGCACTCTGTTCCCTATCATTTCTACTCTCTGCACTCTGATCTCTGTTATTTTTACTCTCCGCACTCTGTTCTCTGTGATTTTTACTCTCTCCATCTGCTCTCTGTGATTTTTACTCTCTGCACTCAGCTGTTTGTGATTTTTACTCTCTGCACTCGGTACTCTGTGATTTTTTCTCTCCGCACTGTGTTCTCTGTGATTTTTACAGTCTGCTCTCTGTTCTCTGTCATTTTTACTCTCCGCACCCTGCTCTCTGTGATTTTTAATCACTGCACTATGCTCTCTGTGATTTTTACTCTCTGCACTCTGTTCTCTGTGATGTTTGCTCTCCGCACTATGTTCTCTGAGAGTCTTACTCTCTGCCCTCTGCCCACTGTGATCTTTACTCTCTGCCCTCAGGTCAGTGTGATTTTTACTCTCTGCACTCTGTTCTCTGTGATGTTTACTCTCTGCACTCAGCTCTCAGAGATTCTTACTCTCTGCACTCTGATCTCTGGGATTTTTATTCTCTGCAATCCGCTCTCTGTGATTTTGACTTTCCGCACTCTGATCTCTGTGATTTTTACTCTCTTCACTCTGCTGTCTGTGATTTTTACTCCCTGCACACTTCTCTCTGTGGTTTTTGCACTCCGCACTCTGCTTTCTGTGATTTTTACTCCGCCAATTCTGCTCTCTGTGGTTTTTAGTCTCTGCTCTCTGATCTCTGTGATATTTACTCTGTGTACACTGTTTTCTGTGATTTTTACTCTCCCCAGTCTGTTCTCTGTGATTTTAACTCTCTGTACTCTAATTTCTGTGATTTTCGCTCTCTGCACTCTGCGGTCTGTGATTTTTACTCTCTGCACTCTGATCTCTGAGACCTTTCCTCTCTGCACTCTGATCTCTGTGATTTTTACTCTCTTCACGCTGCTCTCTGTGATATTTACTTTCTGCACTCTGATCTCTGTAACTTTTACTCTCCGCACTCATTTCTCTGTGATTTTTGCTCTCTGCACTCAGATCTCTGTGATTTTTACTCTCCGAACTCTGCTCTCTATGATTTTTAATCTCTGCACTGTGCTCTCTGATATTTTTACTCTCTGCACTCTGCTCTCTGTGATTTCTACTGTCCGCACTCTGTTCTCTGTGATTTTTATTCTCCGCACTATGCTCTCTCTGATTTTAAATCTCCGCACTCTGCTGTCTGTGATTTTTACACTCTGCACTCAGCAGTCTGTGATTTTTACTCTCTTCACTCTGGCCTCTGAGATTTTTACTCTCTGCACTCTGCTCTCTGTGATTTCTACTCTGTGCACTCGGTTCTCTGTGATTTTTATTCTCCGCACTCTGCTTTCTGTGACTTTTACTCTGCCAATTCTGCTCTCTGTGGTTTTTACTCTCCGCACTCTGTTCTCTGTGATTTTTACTCTCTGCACTCTGTTCTCTGTGATTTTTACTCTCTGCACTCTGTTCTCTGTGATTTTTACTCTCTGCACTTGGTTCTCTGTGATTATTACTCTGTGCACTCTGTTCTGTGTGATTTTTGCTCTCCGCACTCTGTTCTCTGTGATTTTTACTCTCTGCTCTCTAATTTCTGTGATTTTCAGTCTCTGCATTCTGCGCTCTGTGATTTTTACTCTCTGCACTCTGTTCTCTGTGATTTTTACTCACCGCACTGTGCTCTCTCTAATGTTTCATCTCCTCACTATGCTCTCTGTGATTTTTACTCACTGTACTCTGCTTTCTGTGATTTTTACTCTCTTCACTCTGCTCTCTGTGATATTTACTTTCTGCACTCTGATCTCTGTAACTTTTACTCTCCGCACTCTGATCTCTGTGATTTTTACTCTCTGCACTCGGCACTCTGTGATTTTTACTCTCCGCACTCTGCTCTCTCTGATTTTTAATCTCCCCACTCTGCTCTCTGTGATTTTTACTCTCCGCACACTGTTCTCTGTGATGGTTACGCTCTGCACTCTGCTCTCGGTGATTTTTACAGTCTGCACGATGTTCTCTGTGATTTTTACTCTCTGCACTCTGATCTCTGTGATTTCTACTCTCTGCACTCTGTTCTCTGTGATTTTTATTCTCCGCACTCTGCTCTCTCTGATTTTCAATCTCTGCACTCTGATCTCTGTGATTTTTACTCTCTGCACTCTGATCTCTGAGACTTTTCTTCTCTGCACTCTGATCTCTGTGATTTTCACTCTCCGCACTCTGCCCTCTGAGATTTTTACTCTCTGCACTCGGCACTCTGTGATTTTTACTCTCTGTACTCTGCTTTCTGTGAATTTTACTCTCTTCACTCTGCTCTCTGTGATATTTACTTTCTGCACTCTGATCTCTGTAACTTTTACTCTCCGCACTCTGATCTCTGTGATTTTTACTCTCTGCACTCAGATCTCTGTGATTTTTACTCTCCGAACTCTGCTCTCTGTGATTTTTAATCTCTGCACTGTGCTCTCTGATATTTTTACTCTCTGCACTCTGCTCTCTGTGATTTCTACTGTCCGCACTCTGTTCTCTGTGATTTTTATTCTCCGCACTCTGCTCTCTCTGATTTTAAATCTCTGCACTCAGCGGTCTGTGATTTTTACTCTCTGCACTCGACACTCTATGATTTTTACTCTCTGTACTCTGCTGTCTGCGAGTTTTACTCTCCACACTCTGTTCTCTTTGATTTTTACAGTCTGCACTCTGTTCCCTGTCATTTTTACTCTCTGCACTCTGATCTCTGTTATTTTTATTCTCTGCACTCTGCTCTCTCTGATTTTTCATCTCCGCACTCTGTTCTCTGTGATTTTTACTCTCTGCACTCAGCTGTCTGTGATTTTTACTCTCTGCACTCTGTTCTCTGTGATTATTACTCTGTGCACTCTGTTCTCTGTGATTTTTGCGCTCCGCACTCTGTTCTCTGTGACTTTTACTCTGCCAAATCTGCTCTCTGTGGGTTTTACTCTCTGCTCTCTGATCTCTGTGATATTTACTCTGTGTACACTGTTTTCTGTGTTATTTACTCTCCCCAGTCTGTTCTCTGTTAATTTTACTCTCTGCCCTCAGCTCTCTTTGATTTTTAATCTCCGCACTCTGCTCTCGGTGATTTTTACAGTCTGTACGATGTTCTCTGTGATTTTTACTCTCTGCACTCTGATCTCTGTGATTTTCACTCTCCGCTCACTACCCTCTGAGATTTTTACTCTCTGCACTCTGCTCTCTGTGATTTCTACTCTCTGCACTCTGTTCTCTGTGATTTTTATTCTCCGCACTCTGCTCTCTCTGATTTTTAATCTCTGCACTCTGATCGCTGTGATTTTTACTCTCTGCACTCTGATCTCTGAGACTTTTCCTCTCTGCACTCTGATCTCTGTGATTTTCACTCTCCGCACTCTGCCCTCTGTGATTTCTACTCTCTGCACTCTGTTCTCTGCGATTTTTATTCTCCACACTCTGCTCTCTCTGATTTTTAATCTCTGCACTCAGCTCTCTGTGATTTTTACTCTCTGCACTCGGCACTATGTGATTTTTACTCCCTATACTCTGCTTTCTGTGATTTTTACTGTCTTCACTCTGCTCTCTGTGATATTTACTTTCTGCACTCTGATCTCTGTAACTTTTACTCTCCGCACTCATTTCTTTTTGATTTTTACTCTCTGCACTCAGATCTCTGTGATTTTTACTCTCCCAACTCTGCTCTCTGTGATTTTTAATCTCTGCACTGTGCTCTCTGATATTTTTACTCTCTGCACTCTGCTCTCTGTGATTTCTACCGTCCGCACTCTGTTCTCTGTGATTTTTATTCTCCGCACTATGCTCTCTCTGATTTTAAATCTCCGCACTCTGCTGTCTGTGATTTTTACACTCTGCACTCAGCAGTCTGTGATTTTTACTCTCTGCACTCGGCACTCTGTGATTTTTACTCTCTGTACTCTGCTCTCTGTGTTATTCACTCTCTTCACTCTGGCCTCTGAGATTTTTACTCTCTGCACTCTGCTCTCTGTGATTTCTACTCTGTGCACTCTGTTCTCTGTGATTTTTATTCTCCGCACTCTGCTCTCTCTGATTTTTAATCTCCGCACTCTGCTCTCTGTGATTTTTACTCTCTGCACTCAGCTGTCTGTGATTTTTACTCTCTGCACTCGACACTCTATGATTTTTACTCTCTGTACTCTGCTCTCTGCGATTTTTACTCTCTGCACTCTGCTCGCTTTGATTTTTACAGTCTGCTCTCTGTCATTTTTACTCTCGGCACAATGCTCTCTGTGATTTTTAATCACTGCACTACGCTCTCAGCGATTTTTACTCTCCGCACTCTGTTCTCTTTGATTTTTACAGTCTGCACTCTGTTCCCTGTCTTTTTTACTCTCTGCACTCTGTTCTCTGTGATTTTTACTCTCTCCATCTGCTCTCTGTGATTTTTACTCTCTGCACTCAGCTGTCTGTGATTTTTACTCTCTGCACTCTGTTCCCTGTGATGTTTGCTCTCCGCACTATGATCTCTGAGAGTTTTACTCTCTGCACTCTGCTCTCTGTGATCTTTACTCTCTGCCCTCAGGTCTGTGTGATTTTTACTCTCTGCACTCTGTTCTCTGTGATGTTTACTCTCTGAACTCTGATCTCTGTGATATTTACTCTCCCTAGTCTGATCTCTGTTATTTTTGCTCTCTGCCCTCAGCTCTCTTTGATTTTTAATCTCCGCACTCTGCTCTCCGTGATTTTTACTCGCTGTACACTGCTCTCTGTGATTTTTACTCTCCGCAACCTGTTCTCTGTGATATTCACTCTCTTCACTCTGCCCTCTGAGAGTTTTACTCTCTGCACTCTGCTCTCTGTGATTTCTACTCCCTGCATTCTGTTCTCTGTGATTTTTATTCTCCACACTCTGCTCTCTCTGATTTTTAATCTCCGCACTCTGCTCTCTGTGATTTCTACTCTCTGCACTCTGTTCTCTGTGATTTTTATTCTCCACACTCTGCTCTCTCTGATTTTTAATCTCCGCACTCTGCTCTCTGTGATTTTTACTCTCTGCACTCAGCATTCTGTGATTTTTACTCTCTGCACTCGGCACTCTATGATTTTTACTCTCTGTTCTCTGCTCTCTGTGATTATTACTCTCCGCACTCTGTTCTCTTTGATTTTTACAGTCTGCACTCTGTTCCCTGTCATTTCTACTCTCTGCACTCTGATCTCTGTTATTTATACTCTCCGCACTCAGCTCTCAGAGATTCTTACTCTCTGCACTCTGATCTCCTGGATTTTTATTCTCTGCAATCCGTTCTCTGTGATTTTGACTTTCCGCACTCTGATCTCTGTGATTTTTACTCTCTTCACTCTGCTGTCTGTGATTTTTACTCCCTGCACACTTCTCTCTGTGATTTTTACACTCCGCACTCTGCTTTCTGTGATTTTTACTCTGCCAATTCTGCTCTCTGTGGTTTTTACTCTCTGCTCTCTGATCTCTGTGATATTTACTCTGTGTACACTGTTTTCTGTGGTTTTTACTCTCCCCAGTCTGTTCTCTGTGATTTTTACTCTCTGCACTAATTTCTGTGATTTTCGCTCTCTGCACTCTGCGGTCTGTGATTTTTATTCTCTGCACTCTGTTCTCTGTGATGTTTGCTCTCCGGACTCTGATCTCTGTGAGTTTTACCCTCTGCCCTCTGCTCTCTGTGATTTTTACACTCTGCCCTCAGCTCTGTGTGATTTTTGCTCTCCGCACACTGTTCTCTGTGATGGTTACTCTCTGCACACAGATCTCTGTGATTTTTACTCTCCGCACTCTGGTCTCTGTGATTTTTACTCTCTGTACTCTGCTCTCTGTGATTTCTACTCTCTGCACTCCGTTCTCTGTGATTTTTACTCTCTGCACTCTAATTTCTGTGATTTTCGCTCTCTGCACTCTGCGGTCTGTGATTTTTATTCTCTGCACTCTGTTCTCTGTGATGTTTGCTCTCCGGACTCTGATCTCTGTGAGTTTTACCCTCTGCCCTCTGCTCTCTGTGATTTTTACACTCTGCCCTCAGCTCTGTGTGATTTTTACTCTCCGCACACTGTTTTCTGTGATAGTTACTATCTGCACTCTGTTCTCGGTGATTTTTAATCTCTGCACTCTGATCTCTGTGATTTTTACTCTCTGCACTCTGATCTCTGAGATTCTTACTCTCTGCACTCTGCTCTCCGTGATTTTTACTCGCTGTACTCTGCTCTCTGTGATTTTTACTCTCCGCAACCTGTTATCTGTGATATTCACTCTCTTCACTCTACCCTCTGAGAGTTTTACTCTCTGCACTCTGCTCTCTGTGATTTCTACTCTCTGCACTCTGTTCTCTGTGATTTTTATTCTCCACGCTCTGCTCTCTCTGATTTTTAATCTCCGCACTCTGCTCTCTGTGATGTTTACTCTCTGCACTCAGCTGTCTGTGATTTTTACTCTCTGCACTCGGCACTCTATGATTTTTACACTCTGTACTCGGCTCTCTGTGATTTTTACTCTCCGCACTCTGTTCGCTTTGATTTTTACAGTCTGCACTCTGTTCCCTGTCATTTTTACTCTCAGCACTCTGATCTCTGTTATTTATACTCTCCGCACTCTGTTCTCTGTGATTTTTACTCCCTGCACTCTGCTGTCTGTGATTTCTACTCTCTGCACTCTGTTCTCTGTGATTTTTATTCTCCGCACTCTGCTCTCTCTGATTTTTCATCTCCGCACTCTGCTCTCTGTGATTTTTACTCTCTGCACTCTGATCTCTGAGACTTTTACTCTCTGCACACAGATCTCTGTCATTTTTACTCTCCGCACCCTGCTCTCTGTGATTTTTAATCACTGCACTATGCTCTCTGCGATTTTTACTCTCTGCACTCTGTTCTCTGTGATGTTTGCTCTCCGCACTATGATCTCTGAGAGTCTTACTCTCTGCCCTCTGCCCACTGTGATCTTTACTCTCTGCCCTCAGGTCTGTGTGATTTTTACTCTCTGCACTCTGATCTCTGGGATTTTTATTCTCTGCAATCCGCTCTCTGTGATTTTGACTTTCCGCACTCTGATCTCTGTGATTTTTACACTCTGCCCTCAGCTCTGTGTGATTATTACTCTCCGCACACTGTTCTCTGTGATGGTTACTCTCTGCACTCTGTTCTCGGTGAGTTTTACAGACTGCACTCTGTTCTCTGTGATTTTTACTCTCTGCACTCTGATCTCTGTGATTTTTACTCTCTGCACTCTGATCTCTGAGACTTTTACTCTCTGCACACAGATCTCTGTGATTTTTACTCTCCGCACTCTGGTCTCTTTGATTTTTACTCTGTGCACTCTGCCCTCTGTGATTTCTACTCTCTGCACTCCGTTCTCTGTGACTTTTATTCTCCGCTCTCTGCTCTCTCTGATTTTTAATCTCCGCACTCTGCTTTCTCTGATTATTACTCTCTGCACTCAGCTGTCTGTGATTTTCACTCTCTGCACTCGGCACTCTGTGATTTTTACTCTCTGTACTCTGCTCTCTGTGAGTTTTACCCTCTGCCCTCTGTTCTCTGTTATTTTTACTCTCTGCACTCTAATTTCTGTGATTTTCGCTCTCTGCATTCTGCGGTCTGTGATTTTTATTCTCTGCACTCTGTTCTCTGTGATGTTTGCTCTCCAGACTCTGATCTCTGTGAGTTTTACCCTCTGCCCTCTGCTCTCTGTGATTTTTACTCTGCCCTCAGCTCTGTGTGATTTTTACTCTCCGCACACTGTTCTCTGTGATGGTTACTCTCTGCACACAGATCTCTGTGATTTTTACTCTCCGCACTCTGGTCTCCGTGAATTTTACTCTCTGTATCTGCTCTCAGTGATTTCTACTCTCTGCACTCCGTTCTCTGTGATTTTTACTCTCTGCACTCTAATTTCTGTGATTTTCGCTCTCTGCACTCTGTGGTCTGTGATTTTTATTCTCTGCACTCTGTTCTCTGTGATGTTTGCTCTCCGGACTCTGATCTCTGTGAGTTTTACCCTCTGCCCTCTGCTCTCTGTGATTTTTACACTCTGCCCTCAGCTCTGTTTGATTTTTACTCTCCACACACTGTTCTCTGTGATGGTTACTCTCTGCACTCTGTTCTCGGTGATTTTTACAGACTGCACTCTGTGATTTTTACTCTCTGCACTCTGATCTCTGTGATTTTTACTCTGTGCACTCTGATCTCTGAGACTTTTACTCTCTGCACACAGATCTCTGTCATTTTTACTCTCCGCACCCTGCTCTCTGTGATTTTTAATCACTGCACTATGCTCTCTGCGATTTTTACTCTCTGCACTCTGTTCTCTGTGATGTTTGCTCTCCGCACTATGATCTCTGATAGTCTTACTCTCTGCCCTCTGCCCACTGTGATCTATACTCTCTGCCCTCAGGTCTGTGTGATTTTTACTCTCTGCACTCTGATCTCTGGGATTTTTATTCTCTGCAATCCGCTCTCTGTGATTTTGACTTTCCGCAGTCTGATCTCTGTGATTTTTACACTCTGCCCTCAGCTCTGTGTGATTTTTACTCTCCGCACACTGTTCTCTGTGATGGTTACTCTCTGCACTCTGTCCTCGGTGAGTTTTACAGACTGCACTCTGTTCTCTGTGATTTTTACTCTCTGCACTCTGATCTCTGTGATTTTTACTCTCTGCACTCTGATCTCTGAGACTTTTATTCTCTGCACACAGATCTCTGTGATTTTTACTCTCCGCACTCTGGTCTCTGTGATTTTTACTCTCTGCACTCTGCCCTCTGTGATTTCTGCTCTCTGCACTCCGTTCTCTGTGACTTTTATTCTCCGCTCTCTGCTCTCTCTGATTTTTAATCTCCGCACTCTGCTTTCTCTGATTATTACTCTCTGCACTCAGCTGTCTGTGATTTTCACTCTCTGCACTCGGCACTCTGTGATTTTTACTCTCTGTACTCTGCTCTCTGTGAGTTTTACCCTCTGCCCTCTGTTCTCTGTTATTTTTACTCTCTGCACTCTAATTTCTGTGATTTTCGCTCTCTGCATTCTGCGGTCTGTGATTTTTATTCTCTGCACTCTGTTCTCTGTGATGTTTGCTCTCCAGACTCTGATCTCTGTGAGTTTTACCCTCTGCCCTCTGCTCTCTGTGATTTTTACACTCTGCCCTCAGCTCTGTGTGATTTTTACTCTCCACACACTGTTCTCTGTGATGGTTACTCTCTGCACTCTGTTCTCGGTGATTTTTACAGACTGCACTCTGTGATTTTTACTCTCTGCACTCTGATCTCTGTGATTTTTACTCTCTGCACTCTGATCTCTGAGACTTTTACTCTCTGCACACAGATCTCTGTGATTTTTACTCTCCGCACTCTGGTCTCTGTGATTTTTACTCTCTGTACTCTGCTCTCTGTGATTTCTACTCTCTGCACTCCGTCCTCTGTGATTTTTATTCACTGCACTCTAATTTCTGTGATTTTCGCTCTCTGCACTCTGCGGTCTGTGATTTTTATTCTCCGCACTCTGCTTTCTCTGATTATTACTCTCTGCACTCAGCTGTCTGTGATTTTCACTCTCTGCACTCGGCACTCTGTGATTTTTACTCTCTGTACTCTGCTCTCTGTGATTTTTATTCTCTGCACTATGTTCTCTGTGTTTATTACTCTGTTCACTCTGTTCTCTGTGATTTTTGCTCTCCGCACTCTTTTCTCTGTGATGTTTGGTCTCCGCACTATGATCTCTGAGAGTTTTACTCTCTGCACTCTGCTCTCTGTGATCTTTACTCTCTGACCTCAGGTCTGTGTGATTTTTACTCTCTGCACTCTGTTCTCTGTGATGTTTACTCTGCCAATTCTGCTCTCTGCGGTTTTTACTCTCCGCACTCTGTTCTCTGTGATTTTTACTCTCTGCACTCTTTCTCTGTGAATTTTACTCTCTGCACTATGTTCTCTGTTATTCTTACTCTGCCAATTCTGCTCTCTGTGATTTTTACTCTCTGCTCTCTGATCTCTGTGATATTTACTCTGTGTACACTGTTTTCTGTGATTTTTACTCTCCCCAGTCTGTTCTCTGTGATTTTTACTCTCTGCCCTCTAATTTCTGTGATTTTCACTCTCTGCACTCAGCGCTCTGGGATTTTTGCTCTCTGCACTCTGTTCTCTGTGATTTTTACTCTCCGTACTGTGCTCTCTCTAATTTTTACTCTCTGCACTCTGTTCTCTGTGATTTTTACTCTCCGCACTGTGCTCTCTCTAATTTTTAATCTCCTCACTCTGCTCTCTGTAATTTTTATTCTCTACACGCGGGACTCTGTGAATTTTATTCTCTGTACTCTGCTCTCTGTGATCTTTACTCACGGCACTCTGCTGTCTGTGATTTTTACTCTCCGCACTCTATTCTCTGAGATTTTTACACTCTGCACTCTGTTTTCTGTCATTTTTACTCTCTGCACTCTGCGCTCTGTGATTTTTACACTCTGCACTCTAATTTCTGTAATTTTCACTCTCTGCACTCTGCGCTCTGTGATTTTTTTCTCTCTGCACTGTGTTCTCTGTGATTTTTACTCTCCGTTCTGTGCTCTCTCTAATTTTTACTCTCTGCACTCTGCTCTCTGTGATTTGTATTCTCTGCACTCTGATCTCTGTAATTTTTACTCTCCGCACCCCGATCTCTGTGATTGTTATTCTCTGTCCTCTGCTCTCTGTGAGTTATATGATCAGCACTCCATTCTTAGAGATTTTTACTCTCCGCACTCTGCCCTCTGAGATTTTTACTCTCTGCACTCTGCTCTCTGTGATTCCTACTCTCTGGACTCTGTTCTCTGTGATTTTTATTCTCCGCACTCTGCTCTCTCTGATTTTTAATCTCCTCACTCTGCTCTCTGTGCTTCTTACTCTCTGCACTCACTCTCTGTGATTTTTACTCTCAGCACTCGGCACCCTGTGATTTTCACTCTCTTCATTCTGGTCTCTTTGATATTTACTCTCCGCACTGTGCTCTCTCTAATGTTTACTCTCTGTACTCTGCTCTCTGTGATTTTTACTCTCTGCACTCTGATTTCTGTGATTTTCACACTGTGCATTCTGTCTCTGTGATTTTTACTCTCTGCACACTGATCTCTGTGGCTTTTGCACTCTGCACTCTGCTCTCTGTGATATTTACTCTCTGCACTCTGATTTCTGTGATATTTACTCTCCCTACTCTGTTCTCTGTTATTTTTACTCTCTGCCCTCAGCTCTCTCTGATTTTTAATCTCCGCACTCTGCTCTCCGTGATTTTTACTCGCTGTACTCTGCTCTCTGTGATTTTTCCTCTCCGCAACCTGTTCTCTGTGATATTCACTCTCTTCACTCTGCCCTCTGAGAGTTTTACACTCTGCACTCTGCTCTCTGTGATTTCTACTCTCTGTACTCTGCTCTCTGTGATTTTTACTCTCCGCACTCTGTTCTCTTTTGATTTTTACAGTCTGCACCCTGTTCCCTGTCATTTTTACTCTCTGCACTCTGATCTCTGTTATTTTTACTCTCTGCACTCTGTTCTCTGTGATTTTTACTCTCTGCACTCTGCTCTCTGTGATTTCTACTCTGTGCACTCTGTTCTCTGTGATTTTTATTCTCCGCACTCTGCTCTCTCTGATTTTTAATCTCCGCACTCTGCTCTCTGTGATTTTTACTCTCTGCACTCAGCTGTCTGTGATTTTTACTCTCTGCACTCGACACTCTATGATTTTTACTCTCTGTACTCTGCTCTCTGCGATTTTTACTCTCCGCACTCTGCTCGCTTTGATTTTTACATTCTGCACTCTGTTCCCTGTCATTTTTACTCTCTGCACTCTGATCTCTGTTATTTTCATTCTCCGCACTGTGCTCTCTCTGATTTTTCATCTCCGCACTCTGCTCTCTGTGATTTTTACTCTCTGCAGTCAGCTGTCAGTGATTTTTACTCTCTGCACTCGGTACTCTGTGATTTTTTTCTCTCCGCACTGTGTTCTCTTTGATTTTTACAGTCTGCTCTCTGTCATTTTTACTCTCCGCACCCTGCTCTCTGTGATTTTTAATCACTGCACTACGCTCTCTGCGATTTTTACTCTCCGCACTCTGTTCTCTTTGATTTTTACAGTCTGCACTCTGTTCCCTGTCTTTTTTACTCTCTGCACTCTGATCTCTGTTATTTTTATTCTCCGCGCTCTGCTCTCTCTGATTTTTCATCTCCGCACTCTGCTCTCTGTGATTTTTACTCTCTGCACTCAGCTGTCTGTGATTTTTACTCTCTGCACTCTGTTCCCTGTGATGTTTGCTCTCCGCACTATGATCTCTGAGAGTTTTACTCTCTGCACTCTGCTCTCTGTGATCTTTACTCTCTGCCCTCAGGTCTGTGTGATTTTTACTCTCTGCACTCTGTTCTCTGTGATGTTTACTCTCTGAACTCTGATCTCTGTGATATTTACTCTCCCTAGTCTGATCTCTGTTATTTTTGCTCTCTGCCCTCAGCTCTCTTTGATTTTTAATCTCCGCACTCTGCTCTCCGTGATTTTTACTCGCTGTACTCTGCTCTCTGTGATTTTTACTCTCCGCAACCTGTTCTCTGTGATATTCACTCTCTTCACTCTGCCCTCTGAGAGTTTTACTCTCTGCACTCTGCTCTCTGTGATTTCTACTCTCTGCATTCTGTTCTCTGTGATTTTTACTCTCCGCACTGTGCTCTCTCTAATTTTTACTCTCTGCACTCTGCTCTCTGTGATTTGTATTCTCTGCACTCTGATCTCTGTAATTTTTACTCTCCGCACTGCGATCTCTGTGATTTTTATTCTCTGGCCTCTGCTCTCTGTGAGTTACATTATCAGTACTCCATTCTTAGAGATTTTTACTCTCCGCACTCTGCCCTCTGAGATTTTTACTCTCTGCACTCTGCTCTCTGTGATTCCTACTCTCTGGACTCTGTTCTCTGTGATTTTTATTCACCGCACTCTGCTCTCTCTGATTTTTAATCCCCTCACTCTGCTCTCTGTGCTTCTTACTCTCTGCACTCAGCTCTCTGTGATTTTTACTCTCAGCACTCGGCACCCTGTGATTTTCACTCTCTTCATTCTGGTCTCTGTGATATTTACTCTCCGCACTGTGCTCTCTCTAATGTTTACTCTCTGTACTCTGCTCTCTGTGATTTTTACTCTCTGCACTCCGATTTCTGTGATTTTCACACTGTGCATTCTGTCTCTGTGATTTTTACTCTCTGCACACTGATCTCTGTGGCTTTTGCACTCTGCACTCTGCTCTCTGTGATATTTACTCTCTGCACTCTGATTTCTGTGATATTTACTCTCCCTACTCTGTTCTCTGTTATTTTTACTCTCTGCCCTCAGCTCTCTCTGATTTTTAATCTCCGCACTCTGCTCTCCGTGATTTTTACTCGCTGTACTCTGCTCTCTGTGATTTTTCCTCTCCGCAAGCTGTTCTCTGTGATATTCACTCTCTTCACTCTGCCCTCTGAGAGTTTTACTCTCTGCACTCTGCTCTCTGTGATTTCTACTCTCTGTACTCTGCTCTCTGTGATTTTTACTCTCCGCACTCTGTTCTCTTTTGATTTTTACAGTCTGCTCTCTGTTCCCTGTCATTTTTACTCTCTGCACTCTGATCTCTGTTATTTTTACTCTCCGCACTCTGTTCTCTGTGATTTTTACTCTCTGCACTCTGCTCTCTGTGATTTCTACTCTCTGCACTCTGTTCTCTGTGATTTTTATTCTCCGCACTCTGCTCTCTCTTTGATTTTTCATCTCCGCACTCTGATCTCTGTGATTTTAACTCTCTGCACTCAGCTGTCTGTGATTTTTACTCTGTGCACTCGGTACTCTGTGATTTTTTCTCTCCGCACTGTGTTCTCTGTGATTTTTACAGTCTGCTGTCTGTTCTCTGTCATTTTTACTCTCCGCACCCTGCTCTCTGTGATTTTTAATCACTGCACTATGCTCTCTGTGATTTTTACTCTCTGCACTCTGTTCTCTGTGATGTTTCCTCTCCGCACTATGATCTCTGAGAGTCTTACTCTCTGCCCTCTGCCCACTGTGATTTTTACTCTCCGAACTCTGCTCTCTGTGATTTTTAATGTCTGCACTGTGCTCTCTGATATTTTTACTCTCTGCACTCTGCCCTCTGTGATTTCTACTGTCCGCAATCTGTTCTCTGTGATTTTATTCTCCGCACTCTGCTGTCTCTGATTTTAAATCTCCGCACTCTGCTGTCTGTGATTTTTACACTCTGCACTCAGCAGTCTGTGATTTTTACTCTCTGCACTCGGCACTCTGTGATTTTTACTCTCTGTACTCAGCTCTCTGTGATATTCACGCTCTTCACTCTGGCCTCGGTGATTTTTACTCTCTGCACTCTGCTCTCTGTGATTTTTAATCTCCGCACTCTGCTCTCTGTGATTTTTACTCTCTGCACTCAGCTGTCTGTGATTTTTACTCTCTGCACTCGGCACTCTATCATTTTTACTCTCTGTACTCTGCTCTCTGCGATTTTTACTCTCCGCACTCTGTTCTCTTTGATTTTTACAGTCTGCACTCTGTTCCCTGTCATTTTTACTCTCTGCACTCCGATCTCTGTTATTTTTATTCTCCGCACTCTGCTCTCTCTGATTGTTCATCTCCGCACTCTGCTCTCTGTGATTTTTACTCTCTGCACTCAGCTGTCTGTGATTTTTACTCTCTGCACTCGGTACTCTGTGATTTTTTTCTCTCCGCACTGTGTTCTCTGTGATTTTTGCAGTCTGCTCTCTGTTCTCTGTCATTTTTACTCCCCGCACCCTGCTCTCTGTGATTTTTAATCACTGCACTATGCTCTCTGCGATTTTTATTCTCCGCACTGTGTTCTCTTTGATTTTTACAGTCTGCACTCTGTTCCCTGTCTTTTTTACTCTCTGCACTCTGATCTCTGTTATTGTTATTCTCCGCACTGTGCTCTCTCTGATTTTTTATCTCCGCACTCTGCTCTCTGTGATTTTTACTCTCTGCACTCAGCTGTCTGTGATTTTTACCCTCTGCACTCTGTTCTCTGTGATGTTTGCTCTCCGCACTATGATCTCTGAGAGTCTTACTCTCTGCCCTCTGCTCTCTGTGATCTTTACTCTCTGCCCTCAGGTCTGTGTGATTTTTACTCTCTGCACTCTGTTCTCTGTGATGCTTACTCTCTGCACTCAGCTCTCAAAGATTCTTACTCTCTGCACTCTGATCTCTGGCATTTTTATTCTCTGCAATCCGTTCTCTGTGATTCTGACTTTCCGCACTCTGATCTCTGTGATGTTTACTCTTTTCACTCTGCTGTCTGTGATTTTACACCCTGCACAAATCTCTCTGTGATTTTTACACTCCACACTCTGCTTTCTGTGATTTTTACTCTGCTAATTCTGCTCTCTGTGGTGTTTACTCTCCGCACTCTGTTGTCTGTGATTTTTACTCTCTGCACTCTGTTCTCTGTGATTTTTACTCTCTGCACTATGTTCTCTGTGATTATTACTCTGTGCACTCTGTTCTCTGTGATTTTTGCTCTCCTCACTCTGTTCCCTGTGATTTTTACTCTCTGCTCTCTGATCTCTGTGATATTTACTCTGTGTACACTGTTTTCTGTGATTTTTACTCTCCCCAGTCTGCGCTCTGTGATTTTTACTCTCTGCACTCTGTTCTCTGTGATTTTTACTCTCCGCACTGTGCTCTCTCTAATGTTTCATCTCCTCACTCTGCTCTCTGTGATTTTTACTCACTGTACTCTGCTTTCTGTGATTTTTACTCTCTTCACTCTGCTGTCTGTGATATTTACTCTCTTCACTCTGCTCTCTGTGATTTTTACTCTCCGCACTCTCTTCTCTGTGATGGTTACGCTCTGCACTCTGATCTCGGTGATTTTTACAGTCTGCACGATGTTCTCTGTGATTTTTACTCTCTGCACACTGATCTCTGTGATTTTCACTCTCCGCACTCTGCCCTCTGAGATTTTTACTCTCTGCACTCTGTTCTCTGTGTTTTTTATTCTCCGCACTCTGCTCTCTCTGATTTTTAATCTCTGCACTCTGATCTCTGTGATTTTTACTCTCTGCACTCTGATCTCTGAGACTTTTCCTCTCTGCACTCTGATCTCTGTGATTTTCACTCTCCGCACTCTGCTCACTGTGATTTCTACTCTCTGCACTCTGTTCTCTGTGATTTTTATTCTCCGCACTCTGCTCTCTCTGATTTTTCATCTCCGCACTCTGCTCTCTGTGATTTTTACTCTCTGCACTCAGCTGTCTGTAATTTTTACTCTCTGCACTCGGTACTCTGTGATTTTTTCTCTCCGCACTGTGCTCTCTGTGATTTTTACAGTCTGCTCTCTGTTCTCTGTCATTTTTACTCTCCGCACCCTGCTCTCTGTGATTTTTAATCACTGCACAATGCTCTCTGTGATTTTTACTCTCTGCATTCTGTTCTCTGTGATGTTTGCTCTCCGCACTATGATCTCTGAGAGTCTTACTCTCTGTCCTCTGCCGACTGTTGATCTTTACTCTCTGCCCTCAGGTCTGTGTGATTTTTACTCTCTGCACACTTCTCTCTGTGATTTTTGCACTCCGCACTCTGCTTTCTGTGATTTTTACTCCGCCAATTCTGCTCTCTGTGGTTTTTACTCTCTGCTCTCTGATCTCTGTGATATTTACTCTGTGTACACTGTTTTCTGTGATTTTTACTCTCCCCAGTCTGTTCTCTGTGATTTTTACTCTCTGCACTCTAATTTCTGTGATTTTCGCTCTCTGCACTCTGCGGTCTGTGATTTTTATTCTCTGCAGTCTGATCTCTGTAATTTTTACTCTCCGCACTCCGATCTCTGTGATTTTTATTCTCTGGCCTCTGCTTTCTGTGACTTATATTATCAGCACTCCATTCTTAGAGATTTTTACTCTCTGCACTCTGCTCTCTCTGATTTTTAATCTCCTCACTCTGCTCTCTGTGCTTCTTACTCTCTGCACTCAGCTGTCTGTGATTTTTACTCTCAACACTCGGCACCCTGTGATTTTCACTCTCTTCATTCTGGTCTCTGTGATATTTACTCTCTGCACTGTGCTGTCTCTAATGTTTACTCTCTGTACTCAGCTCTCTGTGATTTTTACTCTCTGCACTCTGATTTCTGTGATTTTCACACTGTGCATTCTGTCTCTGTGATTTTTACTCTCTGCACACTGATCTCTGTGGCTTTTGCTCTTTCCACTCTGCTCTCTGTGATATTTAGTCTCTGCGCTCTGATTTCTGTGATATTTACTCTCCCTACTCTGTTCTCTGTTATTTTAACTCTCTGCCCTCAGCTCTCTCTGATTTTTAATCTCCGCACTCTGCTCTCCGTGATTTTTACTCGCTGTACTCTGCTCTCTGTGATTTTTACAGTCTGCTCTCTGTTCTCTGTCATTTTTACTCTCCGCACCCTGCTCTCTGTGATTTTTAATCACTGCACTATGCTCTCTGTGATTTTTTACTCTCTGCACTCTGTTCTCTGTGATGTTTGCTCTCCGCACTATGATCTCTGAGAGTCTTACTCTCTGCCCTCTGCCCACTGTGATCTTACTCTCTGCCCTCAGGTCTGTGTGATTTTTACTCTCTGCACTCTGTTCTCTGTGATGTTTACTCTCTGCACTCTGCTCTCAGAGATTCTTACTCTCTGCACTCTGATCTCTGGGATTTTTATTCTCTGCAATCCGCTCTCTGTGATTTTGACTTTCCGCACTCTGATCTCTGTGATTTTTACTCTCTTCACTCTGCTGTCTGTGATTTTTACTCCCTGCACACTTCTCTCTGTGGTTTTTGCACTCCGCACTCTGCTTTCTGTGATTTTTACTCCACCAATTCTGCTCTCTGTGGTTTTTACTCTCTGCTCTCTGATCTCTGTGATATTTACTCTGTGTACACTGTTTTCTGTGATTTTTACTCTCCCCAGTCTGTTCTCTGTGATTTTTACTCTCTGCACTCTAATTTCTGTGATTTTCGCTCTCTGCACTCTGCGGTCTGTGATTTTTATTCTCTGCACTCTGATCTCTGTGATTTTTACTCTCTGCACTCTGATCTCTGAGACTTTTCCTCTCTGCACTCTGATCTCTGTGATTTTTACTCTGTTCACGCTGCTCGCTGTGATATTTACTTTCTGCACTCTGATCTCTGTAACTTTTACTCTCCGCACTCATTTCTCTGTGATTTTTACTCTCTGCCCTCAGGTCTGTGTGATTTTTACTCTCTGCACTCTGTGATGTTTACTCTCTGCACTCTGCTCTCAGAGATTCTTACTCTCTGCACTCTGATCTCTGGGATTTTTATTCTCTGCAATCCGCTCTCTGTGATTTTGACTTTCCGCACTCTGATCTCTGTGATTTTTACTCTCTTCACTCTGCTGTCTGTGATTTTTACTCCCTGCACACTTCTCTCTGTGGTTTTTGCACTCCGCACTCTGCTTTCTGTGATTTTTACTCCACCAATTCTGCTCTCTGTGGTTTTTACTCTCTGCTCTCTGATCTCTGTGATATTTACTCTGTGTACACTGTTTTCTGTGATTTTTACTCTCCCCAGTCTGTTCTCTGTGATTTTTACTCTCTGCACTCTAATTTCTGTGATTTTCGCTCTCTGCACTCTGCGGTCTGTGATTTTTATTCTCTGCACTCTGATCTCTGTGATTTTTACTCTCTGCACTCTGATCTCTGAGACTTTTCCTCTCTGCACTCTGATCTCTGTGATTTTTACTCTGTTCACGCTGCTCGCTGTGATATTTACTTTCTGCACTCTGATCTCTGTAACTTTTACTCTCCGCACTCATTTCTCTGTGATTTTTACTCTATGCACTCAGATCTCTGTGATTTTTACTCTCCGAACTCTGCTCTCTGTGATTTTTAATCTCTGCACTGTGCTCTCTGATATTTTTACTCTCTGCACTCTGCTCTCTGTGATTTCTACTGTCCGCACTCTGTTCTCTGTGATTTTTATTCTCCGCACTATGCTCTCTCTGATTTTAAATCGCCACACTCTGCTGTCTGTGATTTTTACACTCTGCACTCAGCAGTCTGTGATTTTTACTCTCTGCACTCGGCACTGTGTGATTTTTACTCTCTGTACTCTGCTCTCTGTGTTATTCACTCTCTTCACTCTGGCCTCTGAGATTTTTACTCTCTGCACTCTGCTCTCTGTGATTTCTACTCTGTGCACTCGGTTCTCTGTGATTTTTATTCTCCGCACTCTGCTCTCTCTGGTTTTTAATCTCCGCACTCTGCTCTCTGTAATTTTTACTCTCTGCACTCAGCTGTCTGTGATTTTTACACTCCACACTCTGCTTTCTGTGATTTTTACTCTGCCAATTCTGCTCTCTGTGGTTTTTACTCTCCGCACTCTGTTCTCTGTGATTTTTACTCTCTGCACTCTGTTCTCCGTGATTTTTACTCTCTGCACTATGTTCTCTGTGATTATTACTCTGTGCACTCTGTGCTCTGTGATTTTTGCTCTCCGCACTCTGTTCTCTGTGATTTTTACTCTCTGCTCTCTGATCTCTGTGATATTTACTCTGTGTACACTGTTTTCTGTGATCTTTGCTCTCCCCAGTCTGTTCTCTGTGATTTTTACTCTCTGCACTCTAATTTCTGTGATTTTCAGTCTCTGCATTCTGCGCTCTGTGATTTTTACTCTCTGCACTCTGATCTCTGTGATTTCTACTCTCTGCACTCTGTTCTCTGTGATTTTTATTCTCCGCACTCTGCTCTCTCTGATTTTCAATCTCTGCACTCTGATCTCTGTGATTTTTACTCTCTGCACTCTGATCTCTGAGACTTTTCTTCTCTGCACTCTGATCTCTGTGATTTTTACTCTCCGCACTCTGTTCTCTGTGATTTTTACTCTCTGCCCTCAGCTCTCTTTGATTTTTAATCTCCGTACTCTGCCCTCGGTGATTTTTACAGTCTGCACGATGTTCTCTGTGATTTTTACTCTCTGCACTCTGATCTCTGTGATTTTCACTCTCCGCTCTCTACCCTCTGAGATTTTTACTCTCTGCACTCTGCTCTCTGTGATTTCTACTCTCTGCACTCTGTTCTCTGTGATTTTTTTTCTCGGCACTCTGCTCTCTCTGATTTTTAATCTCTGCACTCTGATCGCTGTGATTTTTACTCTCTGCACTCTGATCTCTGAGACCTTTCCTCTCTGCACTCTGATCTCTGTGATTTTCACTCTCCGCACTCTGCCCTCTGTGATTTTTACTCTCTGCACTCCGCTCTCTGTGATTTCTACTCTCTGCACTCTGTTCTCTGTGATTTTTATTCTCCACACTCTTCTCTCTCTGATTTTTAATCTCTGCACTCAGCTCTCTGTGATTTTTACTCTCTGCACTCGGCACTATGTGATTTTTACTCTCTGCACTCGGCACTCTATTATTTTTACTCTCTGTACTCTGCTCTCTGCGATTTTTACTCTCCGCACTCTGTTCTCTTTGATTTTTACAGTCTGCACTCTGTTCCCTGTCATTTTTACTCTCTGCACTCCGATCTCTGTTATTTTTATTCTCCGCACTCTGCTCTCTCTGATTGTTCATCTCCGCACTCTGCTCTCTGTGATTTTTACTCTCTGCACTCAGCTGTCTGTGATTTTTACTCTCTGCACTCGGTACTCTGTGATTTTTTTCTCTCCGCACTGTGTTCTCTGTGATTTTTGCAGTCTGCTCTCTGTTCTCTGTCATTTTTACTCCCCGCACCCTGCTCTCTGTGATTTTTAATCACTGCACTATGCTCTCTGCGATTTTTATTCTCCGCACTGTGTTCTCTTTGATTTTTACAGTCTGCACTCTGTTCCCTGTCTTTTTTACTCTCTGCACTCTGATCTCTGTTATTGTTATTCTCCGCACTGTGCTGTCTCTGATTTTTTATCTCCGCACTCTGCTCTCTGTGATTTTTACTCTCTGCACTCAGCTGTCTGTGATTTTTACTCTCTGCACTCTGTTCTCTGTGATGTTTGCTCTCCGCACTATGATCTCTGAGAGTCTTACTCTCTGCCCTCTGCTCTCTGTGATCTTTACTCTCTGCCCTCAGGTCTGTGTGATTTTTACTCTCTGCACTCTGTTCTCTGTGATGCTTACTCTCTGCACTCAGCTCTCAAAGATTCTTACTCTCTGCACTCTGATCTCTGGCATTTTTATTCTCTGCAATCCGTTCTCTGTGATTCTGACTTTCCGCACTCTGATCTCTGTGATGTTTACTCTTTTCACTCTGCTGTCTGTGATTTTTACACCCTGCACACTTCTCTCTGTGATTTTTACACTCCACACTCTGCTTTCTGTGATTTTTACTCTGCTAATTCTGCTCTCTGTGGTGTTTACTCTCCGCACTCTGTTGTCTGTGATTTTTACTCTCTGCACTCTGTTCTCTGTGATTTTTACTCTCTGCACTATGTTCTCTGTGATTATTACTCTGTGCACTCTGTTCTCTGTGATTTTTGCTCTCCTCACTCTGTTCTCTGTGATTTTTACTCTCTGCTCTCTGATCTCTGTGATATTTACTCTGTGTACACTGTTTTCTGTGATTTTTACTCTCCCCAGAATGCGCTCTGTGATTTTTACTCTCTGCACTCTGTTCTCTGTGATTTTTACTCTCCGCACTGTGCTCTCTCTAATGTTTCATCTCCTCACTCTGCTCTCTGTGATTTTTACTCACTGTACTCTGCTTTCTGTGATTTTTACTCTCTTCACTCTGCTGTCTGTGATATTTACTCTCTTCACTCTGCTCTCTGTGATTTTTACTCTCCGCACTCTCTTCTCTGTGATGGTTACGCTCTGCACTCTGATCTCGGTGATTTTTACAGTCTGCACGATGTTCTCTGTGATTTTTACTCTCTGCACACTGATCTCTGTGATTTTCACTCTCCGCACTCTGCCCTCTGAGATTTTTACTCTCTGCACTCTGTTCTCTGTGGTTTTTATTCTCCGCACTCTGCTCTCTCTGATTTTTAATCTCTGCACTCTGATCTCTGTGATTTTTACTCTCTGCACTCTGATCTCTGAGACTTTTCCTCTCTGCACTCTGATCTCTGTGATTTTCACTCTCCGCACTCTGCTCACTGTGATTTCTACTCTCTGCACTCTGTTCTCTGTGATTTTTATTCTCCGCACTCTGCTCTCTCTGATTTTTCATCTCCGCACTCTGCTCTCTGTGATTTTTACTCTCTGCACTCAGCTGTCTGTAATTTTTACTCTCTGCACTCGGTACTCTGTGATTTTTTCTCTCCGCACTGTGCTCTCTGTGATTTTTACAGTCTGCTCTCTGTTCTCTGTCATTTTTACTCTCCGCACCCTGCTCTCTGTGATTTTTAATCACTGCACAATGCTCTCTGTGATTTTTACTCTCTGCATTCTGTTCTCTGTGATGTTTGCTCTCCGCACTATGATCTCTGAGAGTCTTACTCTCTGTCCTCTGCCGACTGTGATCTTTACTCTCTGCCCTCAGGTCTGTGTGATTTTTACTCTCTGCACACTTCTCTCTGTGATTTTTGCACTCCGCACTCTGCTTTCTGTGATTTTTACTCCGCCAATTCTGCTCTCTGTGGTTTTTACTCTCTGCTGTCTGATCTCTGTGATATTTACTCTGTGTACACTGTTTTCTGTGATTTTTACTCTCCCCAGTCTGTTCTCTGTGATTTTTACTCTCCGCACTCTAATTTCTGTGATTTTCGCTCTCTGCACTCTGCGGTCTGTGATTTTTATTCTCTGCAGTCTGATCTCTGTAATTTTTACTCTCCGCACTCCGATCTCTGTGATTTTTATTCTCTGGCCTCTGCTTTCTGTGACTTATATTATCAGCACTCCATTCTTAGAGATTTTTACTCTCTGCACTCTGCTCTCTCTGATTTTTAATCTCCTCACTCTGCTCTCTGTGCTTCTTACTCTCTGCACTCAGCTGTCTGTGATTTTTACTCTCAACACTCGGCACCCTGTGATTTTCACTCTCTTCATTCTGGTCTCTGTGATATTTACTCTCTGCACTGTGCTGTCTCTAATGTTTACTCTCTGTACTCAGCTCTCTGTGATTTTTACTCTCTGCACTCTGATTTCTGTGATTTTCACACTGTGCATTCTGTCTCTGTGATTTTTACTCTCTGCACACTGATCTCTGTGGCTTTTGCTCTTTCCACTCTGCTCTCTGTGATATTTAGTCTCTGCGCTCTGATTTCTGTGATATTTACTCTCCCT
Organism: Mobula birostris; assembly: GCF_030028105.1. NCBI lineage: Eukaryota > Metazoa > Chordata > Chondrichthyes > Myliobatiformes > Myliobatidae > Mobula > Mobula birostris. Next base: position 46,445 of record NW_027278533.1, on the reverse strand, counting down.
ACTCTGTTCTCTGTTATTTTAACTCTCTGCCCTCAGCTCTCTCTGATTTTTAATCTCCGCACTCTGCTCTCCGTGATTTTTACTCGCTGTACTCTGCTCTCTGTGATTTTTACTCTCCGCAACCTGTTCTCTGTGATATTCACTCTCTTCACTCTGCCCTCTGAGAGTTTTACTCTCTGCACTCTGCTCTCTGTGATTTCTACTCTCTGTACTCTGCTCTCTGTGATTTTTACTCTCCACACTCTGTTCTCTTTGATTTTTACAGTCTGCACTCTGTTCCCTGTCATTCCTACTCTCTGCACTCTGATCTCTGTTATTTTTACTCTCCGCACTCTGTTCTCTGTGATTTTTACTCTCTCCATCTGCTCTCTGTGATTTTTACTCTCTGCACTCAGCTGTCTGTGATTTTTACTCTCTGCACTCGGTACTCTGTGATTTTTTCTCTCCGCACTGTGTTCTCTGTGATTTTTACAGTCTGCTCTCTGTTCTCTGTCATTTTTACTCTCCGCACCCTGCTCTCTGTGATTTTTAATCACTGCACTATGCTCTCTGTGATTTTTACTCTCTGCACTCTGTTCTCTGTGATGTTTGCTCTCCGCACTATGATCTCTGAGAGTCTTACTCTCTGCCCTCTGCCCACTGTGATCTTTACTCTCTGCCCTCAGGTCTGTGTGATTTTTACTCTCTGCACTCTGTTCTCTGTGATGTTTACTCTCTGCACTCTGCTCTCAGAGATTCTTACTCTCTGCACTCTGATCTCTGGGATTTTTATTCTCTGCAATCCGCTCTCTGTGATTTTGACTTTCCGCACTCTGATCTCTGTGATTTTTACTCTCTTCACTCTGCTGTCTGTGATTTTTACTCCCTGCACACTTCTCTCTGTGGTTTTTGCACTCCGCACTCTGCTTTCTGTGATTTTTACTCCACCAATTCTGCTCTCTGTGGTTTTTACTCTCTGCTCTCTGATCTCTGTGATATTTGCTCTGTGTACACTGTTTTCTGTGATTTTTACTCTCCCCAGTCTGTTCTCTGTGATTTTTACTCTCTGCACTCTAATTTCTGTGATTTTCGCTCTCTGCACTCTGCGGTCTGTGATTTTTATTCTCTGCACTCTGATCTCTGTGATTTTTACTCTCTGCACTCTGATCTCTGAGACTTTTCCTCTCTGCACTCTGATCTCTGTGATTTTTACTCTGTTCACGCTGCTCGCTGTGATATTTACTTTCTGCACTCTGATCTCTGTAACTTTTACTCTCCGCACTCATTTCTCTGTGATTTTTACTCTATGCACTCAGATCTCTGTGATTTTTACTCTCCGAACTCTGCTCTCTGTGATTTTTAATCTCTGCACTGTGCTCTCTGATATTTTTACTCTCTGCACTCTGCTCTCTGTGATTTCTACTGTCCGCACTCTGTTCTCTGTGATTTTTATTCTCCGCACTATGCTCTCTCTGATTTTAAATCTCCGCACTCTGCTGTCTGTGATTTTTACGCTCTGCACTCAGCAGTCTGTGATTTTTACTCTCTGCACTCGGCACTGTGTGATTTTTACTCTCTGTACTCTGCTCTCTGTGTTATTCACTCTCTTCACTCTGGCCTCTGAGATTTTTACTCTCTGCACTCTGCTCTCTGTGATTTCTACTCTGTGCACTCGGTTCTCTGTGATTTTTATTCTCCGCACTCTGCTCTCTCTGGTTTTTAATCTCCGCACTCTGCTCTCTGTAATTTTTACTCTCTGCACTCAGCTGTCTGTGATTTTTACACTCCACACTCTGCTTTCTGTGACTTTTACTCTGCCAATTCTGCTCTCTGTGGTTTTTACTCTCCGCACTCTGTTCTCTGTGATTTTTACTCTCTGCACTCTGTTCTCCGTGATTTTTACTCTCTGCACTATGTTCTCTGTGATTATTACTCTGTGCACTCTGTGCTCTGTGATTTTTGCTCTCCGCACTCTGTTCTCTGTGATTTTTACTCTCTGCTCTCTGATCTCTGTGATATTTACTCTGTGTACACTGTTTTCTGTGATCTTTGCTCTCCCCAGTCTGTTCTCTGTGATTTTTACTCTCTGCACTCTAATTTCTGTGATTTTCAGTCTCTGCATTCTGCGCTCTGTGATTTTTACTCTCTGCACTCTGTTCTCTGTGATTTTTACTCACCGCACTGTGCTCTCTCTAATGATTCATCTCCTCACTATGCTCTCTGTGATTTTTACTCACTGTACTCTGCTTTCTGTGATTTTTACTCTCTTCACTCTGCTCTCTGTGATATTTACTTTCTGCACTCTGATCTCTGTAACTTTTACTCTCCGCACTCTGATCTCTGTGATTTTTACTCTCTGCACTCGGCACTCTGTGATTTTTACTCTCTGTACTCTGCTCTCTGTGATTTTTACTCTCTTCACTCTGCTCTCTGTGATTTTTACTCTCCGCACACTGTTCTCTGTGATGGTTACGCTCTGCACTCTGCTCTCGGTGATTTTTACAGTCTGCACGATGTTCTCTGTGATTTTTACTCTCTGCACTCTGATCTCTGTGATTTCTACTCTCTGCACTCTGTTCTCTGTGATTTTTATTCTCCGCACTCTGCTCTCTCTGATTTTCAATCTCTGCACTCTGATCTCTGTGATTTTTACTCTCTGCACTCTGATCTCTGAGACTTTTCTTCTCTGCACTCTGATCTCTGTGATTTTTACTCTCCGCACTCTGTTCTCTGTGATTTTTACTCTCTGCACTCAGCTGTCTGTGATTTTTACTCTCTGCACTCTGTTCTCTGTGATTATTACTCTCTTCACTCTGCTCTCTGTGATTTTTACTCTCCGCACACTGTTCTCTGTGATGGTTACGCTCTGCACTCTGCTCTCGGTGATTTTTACAGTCTGCACGATGTTCTCTGTGATTATTACTCTGTGCACTCTGTTCTCTGTGATTTTTGCGCTCCGCACTCTGTTCTCTGTGACTTTTACTCTGCCAAATCTGCTCTCTGTGGGTTTTACTCTCTGCTCTCTGATCTCTGTGATATTTACTCTGTGTACACTGTTTTCTGTGATATTTACTCTCCCCAGTCTGTGCTCTGTTATTTTTACTCTCTGCCCTCAGCTCTCTTTGATTTTTAATCTCCGCACTCTGCCCTCGGTGATTTTTACAGTCTGCACGATGTTCTCTGTGATTTTTACTCTCTGCACTCTGATCTCTGTGATTTTCACTCTCCGCTCTCTACCCTCTGAGATTTTTACTCTCTGCACTCTGCTCTCTGTGATTTCTACTCTCTGCACTCTGTTCTCTGTGATTTTTTTTCTCGGCACTCTGCTCTCTCTGATTTTTAATCTCTGCACTCTGATCGCTGTGATTTTTACTCTCTGCACTCTGATCTCTGAGACCTTTCCTCTCTGCACTCTGATCTCTGTGATTTTCACTCTCCGCACTCTGCCCTCTGTGATTTTTACTCTCTGCACTCCGCTCTCTGTGATTTCTACTCTCTGCACTCTGTTCTCTGTGATTTTTATTCTCCACACTCTGCTCTCTCTGATTTTTAATCTCTGCACTCAGCTCTCTGTGATTTTTACTCTCTGCACTCGGCACTATGTGATTTTTACTCTCTGCACTCGGCACTCTATTATTTTTACTCTCTGTACTCTGCTCTCTGCGATTTTTACTCTCCGCACTCTGTTCTCTTTGATTTTTACAGTCTGCACTCTGTTCCCTGTCATTTTTACTCTCTGCACTCCGATCTCTGTTATTTTTATTCTCCGCACTCTGCTCTCTCTGATTGTTCATCTCCGCACTCTGCTCTCTGTGATTTTTACTCTCTGCACTCAGCTGTCTGTGATTTTTACTCTCTGCACTCGGTACTCTGTGATTTTTTTCTCTCCGCACTGTGTTCTCTGTGATTTTTGCAGTCTGCTCTCTGTTCTCTGTCATTTTTACTCCCCGCACCCTGCTCTCTGTGATTTTTAATCACTGCACTATGCTCTCTGCGATTTTTATTCTCCGCACTGTGTTCTCTTTGATTTTTACAGTCTGCACTCTGTTCCCTGTCTTTTTTACTCTCTGCACTCTGATCTCTGTTATTGTTATTCTCCGCACTGTGCTCTCTCTGATTTTTTATCTCCGCACTCTGCTCTCTGTGATTTTTACTCTCTGCACTCAGCTGTCTGTGATTTTTACCCTCTGCACTCTGTTCTCTGTGATGTTTGCTCTCCGCACTATGATCTCTGAGAGTCTTACTCTCTGCCCTCTGCTCTCTGTGATCTTTACTCTCTGCCCTCAGGTCTGTGTGATTTTTACTCTCTGCACTCTGTTCTCTGTGATGCTTACTCTCTGCACTCAGCTCTCAAAGATTCTTACTCTCTGCACTCTGATCTCTGTGATTTTCACTCTCCGCTCTCTACCCTCTGAGATTTTTACTCTCTGCACTCTGCTCTCTGTGATTTCTACTCTCTGCACTCTGTTCTCTGTGATTTTTTTTCTCGGCACTCTGCTCTCTCTGATTTTTAATCTCTGCACTCTGATCGCTGTGATTTTTACTCTCTGCACTCTGATCTCTGAGACCTTTCCTCTCTGCACTCTGATCTCTGTGATTTTCACTCTCCGCACTCTGCCCTCTGTGATTTTTACTCTCTGCACTCCGCTCTCTGTGATTTCTACTCTCTGCACTCTGTTCTCTGTGATTTTTATTCTCCACACTCTGCTCTCTCTGATTTTTAATCTCTGCACTCAGCTCTCTGTGATTTTTACTCTCTGCACTCGGCACTATGTGATTTTTACTCTCTGCACTCGGCACTCTATTATTTTTACTCTCTGTACTCTGCTCTCTGCGATTTTTACTCTCCGCACTCTGTTCTCTTTGATTTTTACAGTCTGCACTCTGTTCCCTGTCATTTTTACTCTCTGCACTCCGATCTCTGTTATTTTTATTCTCCGCACTCTGCTCTCTCTGATTGTTCATCTCCGCACTCTGCTCTCTGTGATTTTTACTCTCTGCACTCAGCTGTCTGTGATTTTTACTCTCTGCACTCGGTACTCTGTGATTTTTTTCTCTCCGCACTGTGTTCTCTGTGATTTTTGCAGTCTGCTCTCTGTTCTCTGTCATTTTTACTCCCCGCACCCTGCTCTCTGTGATTTTTAATCACTGCACTATGCTCTCTGCGATTTTTATTCTCCGCACTGTGTTCTCTTTGATTTTTACAGTCTGCACTCTGTTCCCTGTCTTTTTTACTCTCTGCACTCTGATCTCTGTTATTGTTATTCTCCGCACTGTGCTCTCTCTGATTTTTTATCTCCGCACTCTGCTCTCTGTGATTTTTACTCTCTGCACTCAGCTGTCTGTGATTTTTACCCTCTGCACTCTGTTCTCTGTGATGTTTGCTCTCCGCACTATGATCTCTGAGAGTCTTACTCTCTGCCCTCTGCTCTCTGTGATCTTTACTCTCTGCCCTCAGGTCTGTGTGATTTTTACTCTCTGCACTCTGTTCTCTGTGATGCTTACTCTCTGCACTCAGCTCTCAAAGATTCTTACTCTCTGCACTCTGATCTCTGGCATTTTTATTCTCTGCAATCCGTTCTCTGTGATTCTGACTTTCCGCACTCTGATCTCTGTGATGTTTACTCTTTTCACTCTGCTGTCTGTGATTTTTACACCCTGCACAAATCTCTCTGTGATTTTTACACTCCACACTCTGCTTTCTGTGATTTTTACTCTGCTAATTCTGCTCTCTGTGGTGTTTACTCTCCGCACTCTGTTGTCTGTGATTTTTACTCTCTGCACTCTGTTCTCTGTGATTTTTACTCTCTGCACTATGTTCTCTGTGATTATTACTCTGTGCACTCTGTTCTCTGTGATTTTTGCTCTCCTCACTCTGTTCCCTGTGATTTTTACTCTCTGCTCTCTGATCTCTGTGATATTTACTCTGTGTACACTGTTTTCTGTGATTTTTACTCTCCCCAGTCTGCGCTCTGTGATTTTTACTCTCTGCACTCTGTTCTCTGTGATTTTTACTCTCCGCACTGTGCTCTCTCTAATGTTTCATCTCCTCACTCTGCTCTCTGTGATTTTTACTCACTGTACTCTGCTTTCTGTGATTTTTACTCTCTTCACTCTGCTGTCTGTGATATTTACTCTCTTCACTCTGCTCTCTGTGATTTTTACTCTCCGCACTCTCTTCTCTGTGATGGTTACTCTCTGCACACTGATCTCTGTGATTTTCACTCTCCGCACTCTGCCCTCTGAGATTTTTACTCTCTGCACTCTGTTCTCTGTGGTTTTTATTCTCCGCACTCTGCTCTCTCTGATTTTTAATCTCTGCACTCTGCTCTCTCTGATTTTTCATCTCCGCACTCTGCTCTCTGTGATTTTTACTCTCTGCACTCAGCTGTCTGTAATTTTTACTCTCTGCACTCGGTACTCTGTGATTTTTTCTCTCCGCACTGTGCTCTCTGTGATTTTTACAGTCTGCTCTCTGTTCTCTGTCATTTTTACTCTCCGCACCCTGCTCTCTGTGATTTTTAATCACTGCACAATGCTCTCTGTGATTTTTACTCTCTGCATTCTGTTCTCTGTGATGTTTGCTCTCCGCACTATGATCTCTGAGAGTCTTACTCTCTGTCCTCTGCCGACTGTGATCTTTACTCTCTGCCCTCAGGTCTGTGTGATTTTTACTCTCTGCACACTTCTCTCTGTGATTTTTGCACTCCGCACTCTGCTTTCTGTGATTTTTACTCCGCCAATTCTGCTCTCTGTGGTTTTTACTCTCTGCTGTCTGATCTCTGTGATATTTACTCTGTGTACACTGTTTTCTGTGATTTTTACTCTCCCCAGTCTGTTCTCTGTGATTTTTACTCTCTGCACTCTAATTTCTGTGATTTTCGCTCTCTGCACTCTGCGGTCTGTGATTTTTATTCTCTGCAGTCTGATCTCTGTAATTTTTACTCTCCGCACTCCGATCTCTGTGATTTTTATTCTCTGGCCTCTGCTTTCTGTGACTTATATTATCAGCACTCCATTCTTAGAGATTTTTACTCTCTGCACTCTGCTCTCTCTGATTTTTAATCTCCTCACTCTGCTCTCTGTGCTTCTTACTCTCTGCACTCAGCTGTCTGTGATTTTTACTCTCAACACTCGGCACCCTGTGATTTTCACTCTCTTCATTCTGGTCTCTGTGATATTTACTCTCTGCACTGTGCTGTCTCTAATGTTTACTCTCTGTACTCAGCTCTCTGTGATTTTTACTCTCTGCACTCTGATTTCTGTGATTTTCACACTGTGCATTCTGTCTCTGTGATTTTTACTCTCTGCACACTGATCTCTGTGGCTTTTGCTCTTTCCACTCTGCTCTCTGTGATATTTACTCTCTGCGCTCTGATTTCTGTGATATTTACTCTCCCTACTCTGTTCTCTGTTATTTTAACTCTCTGCCCTCAGCTCTCTCTGATTTTTAATCTCCGCACTCTGCTCTCCGTGATTTTTACTCGCTGTACTCTGCTCTCTGTGATTTTTACTCTCCGCAACCTGTTCTCTGTGATATTCACTCTCTTCACTCTGCCCTCTGAGAGTTTTACTCTCTGCACTCTGCTCTCTGTGATTTCTACTCTCTGTACTCTGCTCTCTGTGATTTTTACTCTCCACACTCTGTTCTCTTTGATTTTTACAGTCTGCACTCTGTTCCCTGTCATTCCTACTCTCTGCACTCTGATCTCTGTTATTTTTACTCTCCGCACTCTGTTCTCTGTGATTTTTACTCTCTCCATCTGCTCTCTGTGATTTTTACTCTCTGCACTCAGCTGTCTGTGATTTTTACTCTCTGCACTCGGTACTCTGTGATTTTTTCTCTCCGCACTGTGTTCTCTGTGATTTTTACAGTCTGCTCTCTGTTCTCTGTCATTTTTACTCTCCGCACCCTGCTCTCTGTGATTTTTAATCACTGCACTATGCTCTCTGTGATTTTTACTCTCTGCACTCTGTTCTCTGTGATGTTTGCTCTCCGCACTATGATCTCTGAGAGTCTTACTCTCTGCCCTCTGCCCACTGTGATCTTTACTCTCTGCCCTCAGGTCTGTGTGATTTTTACTCTCTGCACTCTGTTCTCTGTGATGTTTACTCTCTGCACTCTGCTCTCAGAGATTCTTACTCTCTGCACTCTGATCTCTGGGATTTTTATTCTCTGCAATCCGCTCTCTGTGATTTTGACTTTCCGCACTCTGATCTCTGTGATTTTTACTCTCTTCACTCTGCTTTCTGTGATTTTTACTCCACCAATTCTGCTCTCTGTGGTTTTTACTCTCTGCTCTCTGATCTCTGTGATATTTACTCTGTGTACACTGTTTTCTGTGATTTTTACTCTCCCCAGTCTGTTCTCTGTGATTTTTACTCTCTGCACTCTAATTTCTGTGATTTTCGCTCTCTGCACTCTGCGGTCTGTGATTTTTATTCTCTGCACTCTGATCTCTGTGATTTTTACTCTCTGCACTCTGATCTCTGAGACTTTTCCTCTCTGCACTCTGATCTCTGTGATTTTTACTCTGTTCACGCTGCTCGCTGTGATATTTACTTTCTGCACTCTGATCTCTGTAACTTTTACTCTCCGCACTCATTTCTCTGTGATTTTTACTCTATGCACTCAGATCTCTGTGATTTTTACTCTCCGAACTCTGCTCTCTGTGATTTTTAATCTCTGCACTGTGCTCTCTGATATTTTTACTCTCTGCACTCGGTACTCTGTGATTTTTAATCACTGCACAATGCTCTCTGTGATTTTTACTCTCTGCATTCTGTTCTCTGTGATGTTTGCTCTCCGCACTATGATCTCTGAGAGTCTTACTCTCTGTCCTCTGCCGACTGTGATCTTTACTCTCTGCCCTCAGGTCTGTGTGATTTTTACTCTCTGCACACTTCTCTCTGTGATTTTTGCACTCCGCACTCTGCTTTCTGTGATTTTTACTCCGCCAATTCTGCTCTCTGTGGTTTTTACTCTCTGCTGTCTGATCTCTGTGATATTTACTCTGTGTACACTGTTTTCTGTGATTTTTACTCTCCCCAGTCTGTTCTCTGTGATTTTTACTCTCCGCACTCTAATTTCTGTGATTTTCGCTCTCTGCACTCTGCGGTCTGTGATTTTTATTCTCTGCAGTCTGATCTCTGTAATTTTTACTCTCCGCACTCCGATCTCTGTGATTTTTATTCTCTGGCCTCTGCTTTCTGTGACTTATATTATCAGCACTCCATTCTTAGAGATTTTTACTCTCTGCACTCTGCTCTCTCTGATTTTTAATCTCCTCACTCTGCTCTCTGTGCTTCTTACTCTCTGCACTCAGCTGTCTGTGATTTTTACTCTCAACACTCGGCACCCTGTGATTTTCACTCTCTTCATTCTGGTCTCTGTGATATTTACTCTCTGCACTGTGCTGTCTCTAATGTTTACTCTCTGTACTCAGCTCTCTGTGATTTTTACTCTCTGCACTCTGATTTCTGTGATTTTCACACTGTGCATTCTGTCTCTGTGATTTTTACTCTCTGCACACTGATCTCTGTGGCTTTTGCTCTTTCCACTCTGCTCTCTGTGATATTTAGTCTCTGCGCTCTGATTTCTGTGATATTTACTCTCCCTACTCTGTTCTCTGTTATTTTAACTCTCTGCCCTCAGCTCTCTCTGATTTTTAATCTCCGCACTCTGCTCTCCGTGATTTTTACTCGCTGTACTCTGCTCTCTGTGATTTTTACTCTCCGCAACCTGTTCTCTGTGATATTCACTCTCTTCACTCTGCCCTCTGAGAGTTTTACTCTCTGCACTCTGCTCTCTGTGATTTCTACTCTCTGTACTCTGCTCTCTGTGATTTTTACTCTCCACACTCTGTTCTCTTTGATTTTTACAGTCTGCACTCTGTTCCCTGTCATTCCTACTCTCTGCACTCTGATCTCTGTTATTTTTACTCTCCGCACTCTGTTCTCTGTGATTTTTACTCTCTCCATCTGCTCTCTGTGATTTTTACTCTCTGCACTCAGCTGTCTGTGATTTTTACTCTCTGCACTCGGTACTCTGTGATTTTTTCTCTCCGCACTGTGTTCTCTGTGATTTTTACAGTCTGCTCTCTGTTCTCTGTCATTTTTACTCTCCGCACCCTGCTCTCTGTGATTTTTAATCACTGCACTATGCTCTCTGTGATTTTTACTCTCTGCACTCTGTTCTCTGTGATGTTTGCTCTCCGCACTATGATCTCTGAGAGTCTTACTCTCTGCCCTCTGCCCACTGTGATCTTTACTCTCTGCCCTCAGGTCTGTGTGATTTTTACTCTCTGCACTCTGTTCTCTGTGATGTTTACTCTCTGCACTCTGCTCTCAGAGATTCTTACTCTCTGCACTCTGATCTCTGGGATTTTTATTCTCTGCAATCCGCTCTCTGTGATTTTGACTTTCCGCACTCTGATCTCTGTGATTTTTACTCTCTTCACTCTGCTGTCTGTGATTTTTACTCCCTGCACACTTCTCTCTGTGGTTTTTGCACTCCGCACTCTGCTTTCTGTGATTTTTACTCCACCAATTCTGCTCTCTGTGGTTTTTACTCTCTGCTCTCTGATCTCTGTGATATTTGCTCTGTGTACACTGTTTTCTGTGATTTTTACTCTCCCCAGTCTGTTCTCTGTGATTTTTACTCTCTGCACTCTAATTTCTGTGATTTTCGCTCTCTGCACTCTGCGGTCTGTGATTTTTATTCTCTGCACTCTGATCTCTGTGATTTTTACTCTCTGCACTCTGATCTCTGAGACTTTTCCTCTCTGCACTCTGATCTCTGTGATTTTTACTCTGTTCACGCTGCTCGCTGTGATATTTACTTTCTGCACTCTGATCTCTGTAACTTTTACTCTCCGCACTCATTTCTCTGTGATTTTTACTCTATGCACTCAGATCTCTGTGATTTTTACTCTCCGAACTCTGCTCTCTGTGATTTTTAATCTCTGCACTGTGCTCTCTGATATTTTTACTCTCTGCACTCTGCTCTCTGTGATTTCTACTGTCCGCACTCTGTTCTCTGTGATTTTTATTCTCCGCACTATGCTCTCTCTGATTTTAAATCTCCGCACTCTGCTGTCTGTGATTTTTACACTCTGCACTCAGCAGTCTGTGATTTTTACTCTCTGCACTCGGCACTGTGTGATTTTTACTCTCTGTACTCTGCTCTCTGTGTTATTCACTCTCTTCACTCTGGCCTCTGAGATTTTTACTCTCTGCACTCTGCTCTCTGTGATTTCTACTCTGTGCACTCGGTTCTCTGTGATTTTTATTCTCCGCACTCTGCTCTCTCTGGTTTTTAATCTCCGCACTCTGCTCTCTGTAATTTTTACTCTCTGCACTCAGCTGTCTGTGATTTTTACACTCCACACTCTGCTTTCTGTGACTTTTACTCTGCCAATTCTGCTCTCTGTGGTTTTTACTCTCCGCACTCTGTTCTCTGTGATTTTTACTCTCTGCACTCTGTTCTCCGTGATTTTTACTCTCTGCACTATGTTCTCTGTGATTATTACTCTGTGCACTCTGTGCTCTGTGATTTTTGCTCTCCGCACTCTGTTCTCTGTGATTTTTACTCTCTGCTCTCTGATCTCTGTGATATTTACTCTGTGTACACTGTTTTCTGTGATCTTTGCTCTCCCCAGTCTGTTCTCTGTGATTTTTACTCTCTGCACTCTAATTTCTGTGATTTTCAGTCTCTGCATTCTGCGCTCTGTGATTTTTACTCTCTGCACTCTGTTCTCTGTGATTTTTACTCACCGCACTGTGCTCTCTCTAATGATTCATCTCCTCACTATGCTCTCTGTGATTTTTACTCACTGTACTCTGCTTTCTGTGATTTTTACTCTCTTCACTCTGCTCTCTGTGATATTTACTTTCTGCACTCTGATCTCTGTAACTTTTACTCTCCGCACTCTGATCTCTGTGATTTTTACTCTCTGCACTCGGCACTCTGTGATTTTTACTCTCTGTACTCTGCTCTCTGTGATTTTTACTCTCTTCACTCTGCTCTCTGTGATTTTTACTCTCCGCACACTGTTCTCTGTGATGGTTACGCTCTGCACTCTGCTCTCGGTGATTTTTACAGTCTGCACGATGTTCTCTGTGATTTTTACTCTCTGCACTCTGATCTCTGTGATTTCTACTCTCTGCACTCTGTTCTCTGTGATTTTTATTCTCCGCACTCTGCTCTCTCTGATTTTCAATCTCTGCACTCTGATCTCTGTGATTTTTACTCTCTGCACTCTGATCTCTGAGACTTTTCTTCTCTGCACTCTGATCTCTGTGATTTTTACTCTCCGCACTCTGTTCTCTGTGATTTTTACTCTCTGCACTCAGCTGTCTGTGATTTTTACTCTCTGCACTCTGTTCTCTGTGATTATTACTCTGTGCACTCTGTTCTCTGTGATTTTTGCGCTCCGCACTCTGTTCTCTGTGACTTTTACTCTGCCAAATCTGCTCTCTGTGGGTTTTACTCTCTGCTCTCTGATCTCTGTGATATTTACTCTGTGTACACTGTTTTCTGTGATATTTACTCTCCCCAGTCTGTGCTCTGTTATTTTTACTCTCTGCCCTCAGCTCTCTTTGATTTTTAATCTCCGCACTCTGCCCTCGGTGATTTTTACAGTCTGCACGATGTTCTCTGTGATTTTTACTCTCTGCACTCTGATCTCTGTGATTTTCACTCTCCGCTCTCTACCCTCTGAGATTTTTACTCTCTGCACTCTGCTCTCTGTGATTTCTACTCTCTGCACTCTGTTCTCTGTGATTTTTTTTCTCGGCACTCTGCTCTCTCTGATTTTTAATCTCTGCACTCTGATCGCTGTGATTTTTACTCTCTGCACTCTGATCTCTGAGACCTTTCCTCTCTGCACTCTGATCTCTGTGATTTTCACTCTCCGCACTCTGCCCTCTGTGATTTTTACTCTCTGCACTCCGCTCTCTGTGATTTCTACTCTCTGCACTCTGTTCTCTGTGATTTTTATTCTCCACACTCTGCTCTCTCTGATTTTTAATCTCTGCACTCAGCTCTCTGTGATTTTTACTCTCTGCACTCGGCACTATGTGATTTTTACTCTCTGCACTCGGCACTCTATTATTTTTACTCTCTGTGCTCTGCTCTCTGCGATTTTTACTCTCCGCACTCTGTTCTCTTTGATTTTTACAGTCTGCACTCTGTTCCCTGTCATTTTTACTCTCTGCACTCCGATCTCTGTTATTTTTATTCTCCGCACTCTGCTCTCTCTGATTGTTCATCTCCGCACTCTGCTCTCTGTGATTTTTACTCTCTGCACTCAGCTGTCTGTGATTTTTACTCTCTGCACTCGGTACTCTGTGATTTTTTCTCTCCGCACTGTGTTCTCTGTGATTTTTACAGTCTGCTCTCTGTTCTCTGTCATTTTTACTCTCCGCACCCTGCTCTCTGTGATTTTTAATCACTGCACTATGCTCTCTGTGATTTTTACTCTCTGCACTCTGTTCTCTGTGATGTTTGCTCTCCGCACTATGATCTCTGAGAGTCTTACTCTCTGCCCTCTGCCCACTGTGATCTTTACTCTCTGCCCTCAGGTCTGTGTGATTTTTACTCTCTGCACTCTGTTCTCTGTGATGTTTACTCTCTGCACTCTGCTCTCAGAGATTCTTACTCTCTGCACTCTGATCTCTGGGATTTTTATTCTCTGCAATCCGCTCTCTGTGATTTTGACTTTCCGCACTCTGATCTCTGTGATTTTTACTCTCTTCACTCTGCTGTCTGTGATTTTTACTCCCTGCACACTTCTCTCTGTGGTTTTTGCACTCCGCACTCTGCTTTCTGTGATTTTTACTCCACCAATTCTGCTCTCTGTGGTTTTTACTCTCTGCTCTCTGATCTCTGTGATATTTGCTCTGTGTACACTGTTTTCTGTGATTTTTACTCTCCCCAGTCTGTTCTCTGTGATTTTTACTCTCTGCACTCTAATTTCTGTGATTTTCGCTCTCTGCACTCTGCGGTCTGTGATTTTTATTCTCTGCACTCTGATCTCTGTGATTTTTACTCTCTGCACTCTGATCTCTGAGACTTTTCCTCTCTGCACTCTGATCTCTGTGATTTTTACTCTGTTCACGCTGCTCGCTGTGATATTTACTTTCTGCACTCTGATCTCTGTAACTTTTACTCTCCGCACTCATTTCTCTGTGATTTTTACTCTATGCACTCAGATCTCTGTGATTTTTACTCTCCGAACTCTGCTCTCTGTGATTTTTAATCTCTGCACTGTGCTCTCTGATATTTTTACTCTCTGCACTCTGCTCTCTGTGATTTCTACTGTCCGCACTCTGTTCTCTGTGATTTTTATTCTCCGCACTATGCTCTCTCTGATTTTAAATCTCCGCACTCTGCTGTCTGTGATTTTTACACTCTGCACTCAGCAGTCTGTGATTTTTACTCTCTGCACTCGGCACTGTGTGATTTTTACTCTCTGTACTCTGCTCTCTGTGTTATTCACTCTCTTCACTCTGGCCTCTGAGATTTTTACTCTCTGCACTCTGCTCTCTGTGATTTCTACTCTGTGCACTCGGTTCTCTGTGATTTTTATTCTCCGCACTCTGCTCTCTCTGGTTTTTAATCTCCGCACTCTGCTCTCTGTAATTTTTACTCTCTGCACTCAGCTGTCTGTGATTTTTACACTCCACACTCTGCTTTCTGTGACTTTTACTCTGCCAATTCTGCTCTCTGTGGTTTTTACTCTCCGCACTCTGTTCTCTGTGATTTTTACTCTCTGCACTCTGTTCTCCGTGATTTTTACTCTCTGCACTATGTTCTCTGTGATTATTACTCTGTGCACTCTGTGCTCTGTGATTTTTGCTCTCCGCACTCTGTTCTCTGTGATTTTTACTCTCTGCTCTCTGATCTCTGTGATATTTACTCTGTGTACACTGTTTTCTGTGATCTTTGCTCTCCCCAGTCTGTTCTCTGTGATTTTTACTCTCTGCACTCTAATTTCTGTGATTTTCAGTCTCTGCATTCTGCGCTCTGTGATTTTTACTCTCTGCACTCTGTTCTCTGTGATTTTTACTCACCGCACTGTGCTCTCTCTAATGATTCATCTCCTCACTATGCTCTCTGTGATTTTTACTCACTGTACTCTGCTTTCTGTGATTTTTACTCTCTTCACTCTGCTCTCTGTGATATTTACTTTCTGCACTCTGATCTCTGTAACTTTTACTCTCCGCACTCTGATCTCTGTGATTTTTACTCTCTGCACTCGGCACTCTGTGATTTTTACTCTCTGTACTCTGCTCTCTGTGATTTTTACTCTCTTCACTCTGCTCTCTGTGATTTTTACTCTCCGCACACTGTTCTCTGTGATGGTTACGCTCTGCACTCTGCTCTCGGTGATTTTTACAGTCTGCACGATGTTCTCTGTGATTTTTACTCTCTGCACTCTGATCTCTGTGATTTCTACTCTCTGCACTCTGTTCTCTGTGATTTTTATTCTCCGCACTCTGCTCTCTCTGATTTTCAATCTCTGCACTCTGATCTCTGTGATTTTTACTCTCTGCACTCTGATCTCTGAGACTTTTCTTCTCTGCACTCTGATCTCTGTGATTTTTACTCTCCGCACTCTGTTCTCTGTGATTTTTACTCTCTGCACTCAGCTGTCTGTGATTTTTACTCTCTGCACTCTGTTCTCTGTGATTATTACTCTGTGCACTCTGTTCTCTGTGATTTTTGCGCTCCGCACTCTGTTCTCTGTGACTTTTACTCTGCCAAATCTGCTCTCTGTGGGTTTTACTCTCTGCTCTCTGATCTCTGTGATATTTACTCTGTGTACACTGTTTTCTGTGATATTTACTCTCCCCAGTCTGTGCTCTGTTATTTTTACTCTCTGCCCTCAGCTCTCTTTGATTTTTAATCTCCGCACTCTGCCCTCGGTGATTTTTACAGTCTGCACGATGTTCTCTGTGATTTTTACTCTCTGCACTCTGATCTCTGTGATTTTCACTCTCCGCTCTCTACCCTCTGAGATTTTTACTCTCTGCACTCTGCTCTCTGTGATTTCTACTCTCTGCACTCTGTTCTCTGTGATTTTTTTTCTCGGCACTCTGCTCTCTCTGATTTTTAATCTCTGCACTCTGATCGCTGTGATTTTTACTCTCTGCACTCTGATCTCTGAGACCTTTCCTCTCTGCACTCTGATCTCTGTGATTTTCACTCTCCGCACTCTGCCCTCTGTGATTTTTACTCTCTGCACTCCGCTCTCTGTGATTTCTACTCTCTGCACTCTGTTCTCTGTGATTTTTATTCTCCACACTCTGCTCTCTCTGATTTTTAATCTCTGCACTCAGCTCTCTGTGATTTTTACTCTCTGCACTCGGCACTATGTGATTTTTACTCTCTGCACTCGGCACTCTATTATTTTTACTCTCTGTACTCTGCTCTCTGCGATTTTTACTCTCCGCACTCTGTTCTCTTTGATTTTTACAGTCTGCACTCTGTTCCCTGTCATTTTTACTCTCTGCACTCCGATCTCTGTTATTTTTATTCTCCGCACTCTGCTCTCTCTGATTGTTCATCTCCGCACTCTGCTCTCTGTGATTTTTACTCTCTGCACTCAGCTGTCTGTGATTTTTACTCTCTGCACTCGGTACTCTGTGATTTTTTTCTCTCCGCACTGTGTTCTCTGTGATTTTTGCAGTCTGCTCTCTGTTCTCTGTCATTTTTACTCCCCGCACCCTGCTCTCTGTGATTTTTAATCACTGCACTATGCTCTCTGCGATTTTTATTCTCCGCACTGTGTTCTCTTTGATTTTTACAGTCTGCACTCTGTTCCCTGTCTTTTTTACTCTCTGCACTCTGATCTCTGTTATTGTTATTCTCCGCACTGTGCTCTCTCTGATTTTTTATCTCCGCACTCTGCTCTCTGTGATTTTTACTCTCTGCACTCAGCTGTCTGTGATTTTTACCCTCTGCACTCTGTTCTCTGTGATGTTTGCTCTCCGCACTATGATCTCTGAGAGTCTTACTCTCTGCCCTCTGCTCTCTGTGATCTTTACTCTCTGCCCTCAGGTCTGTGTGATTTTTACTCTCTGCACTCTGTTCTCTGTGATGCTTACTCTCTGCACTCAGCTCTCAAAGATTCTTACTCTCTGCACTCTGATCTCTGTGATTTTCACTCTCCGCTCTCTACCCTCTGAGATTTTTACTCTCTGCACTCTGCTCTCTGTGATTTCTACTCTCTGCACTCTGTTCTCTGTGATTTTTTTTCTCGGCACTCTGCTCTCTCTGATTTTTAATCTCTGCACTCTGATCGCTGTGATTTTTACTCTCTGCACTCTGATCTCTGAGACCTTTCCTCTCTGCACTCTGATCTCTGTGATTTTCACTCTCCGCACTCTGCCCTCTGTGATTTTTACTCTCTGCACTCCGCTCTCTGTGATTTCTACTCTCTGCACTCTGTTCTCTGTGATTTTTATTCTCCACACTCTGCTCTCTCTGATTTTTAATCTCTGCACTCAGCTCTCTGTGATTTTTACTCTCTGCACTCGGCACTATGTGATTTTTACTCTCTGCACTCGGCACTCTATTATTTTTACTCTCTGTACTCTGCTCTCTGCGATTTTTACTCTCCGCACTCTGTTCTCTTTGATTTTTACAGTCTGCACTCTGTTCCCTGTCATTTTTACTCTCTGCACTCCGATCTCTGTTATTTTTATTCTCCGCACTCTGCTCTCTCTGATTGTTCATCTCCGCACTCTGCTCTCTGTGATTTTTACTCTCTGCACTCAGCTGTCTGTGATTTTTACTCTCTGCACTCGGTACTCTGTGATTTTTTTCTCTCCGCACTGTGTTCTCTGTGATTTTTGCAGTCTGCTCTCTGTTCTCTGTCATTTTTACTCCCCGCACCCTGCTCTCTGTGATTTTTAATCACTGCACTATGCTCTCTGCGATTTTTATTCTCCGCACTGTGTTCTCTTTGATTTTTACAGTCTGCACTCTGTTCCCTGTCTTTTTTACTCTCTGCACTCTGATCTCTGTTATTGTTATTCTCCGCACTGTGCTCTCTCTGATTTTTTATCTCCGCACTCTGCTCTCTGTGATTTTTACTCTCTGCACTCAGCTGTCTGTGATTTTTACCCTCTGCACTCTGTTCTCTGTGATGTTTGCTCTCCGCACTATGATCTCTGAGAGTCTTACTCTCTGCCCTCTGCTCTCTGTGATCTTTACTCTCTGCCCTCAGGTCTGTGTGATTTTTACTCTCTGCACTCTGTTCTCTGTGATGCTTACTCTCTGCACTCAGCTCTCAAAGATTCTTACTCTCTGCACTCTGATCTCTGGCATTTTTATTCTCTGCAATCCGTTCTCTGTGATTCTGACTTTCCGCACTCTGATCTCTGTGATGTTTACTCTTTTCACTCTGCTGTCTGTGATTTTTACACCCTGCACAAATCTCTCTGTGATTTTTACACTCCACACTCTGCTTTCTGTGATTTTTACTCTGCTAATTCTGCTCTCTGTGGTGTTTACTCTCCGCACTCTGTTGTCTGTGATTTTTACTCTCTGCACTCTGTTCTCTGTGATTTTTACTCTCTGCACTATGTTCTCTGTGATTATTACTCTGTGCACTCTGTTCTCTGTGATTTTTGCTCTCCTCACTCTGTTCCCTGTGATTTTTACTCTCTGCTCTCTGATCTCTGTGATATTTACTCTGTGTACACTGTTTTCTGTGATTTTTACTCTCCCCAGTCTGCGCTCTGTGATTTTTACTCTCTGCACTCTGTTCTCTGTGATTTTTACTCTCCGCACTGTGCTCTCTCTAATGTTTCATCTCCTCACTCTGCTCTCTGTGATTTTTACTCACTGTACTCTGCTTTCTGTGATTTTTACTCTCTTCACTCTGCTGTCTGTGATATTTACTCTCTTCACTCTGCTCTCTGTGATTTTTACTCTCCGCACTCTCTTCTCTGTGATGGTTACGCTCTGCACTCTGATCTCGGTGATTTTTACAGTCTGCACGATGTTCTCTGTGATTTTTACTCTCTGCACACTGATCTCTGTGATTTTCACTCTCCGCACTCTGCCCTCTGAGATTTTTACTCTCTGCACTCTGTTCTCTGTGGTTTTTATTCTCCGCACTCTGCTCTCTCTGATTTTTAATCTCTGCACTCTGCTCTCTCTGATTTTTCATCTCCGCACTCTGCTCTCTGTGATTTTTACTCTCTGCACTCAGCTGTCTGTAATTTTTACTCTCTGCACTCGGTACTCTGTGATTTTTTCTCTCCGCACTGTGCTCTCTGTGATTTTTACAGTCTGCTCTCTGTTCTCTGTCATTTTTACTCTCCGCACCCTGCTCTCTGTGATTTTTAATCACTGCACAATGCTCTCTGTGATTTTTACTCTCTGCATTCTGTTCTCTGTGATGTTTGCTCTCCGCACTATGATCTCTGAGAGTCTTACTCTCTGTCCTCTGCCGACTGTGATCTTTACTCTCTGCCCTCAGGTCTGTGTGATTTTTACTCTCTGCACACTTCTCTCTGTGATTTTTGCACTCCGCACTCTGCTTTCTGTGATTTTTACTCCGCCAATTCTGCTCTCTGTGGTTTTTACTCTCTGCTGTCTGATCTCTGTGATATTTACTCTGTGTACACTGTTTTCTGTGATTTTTACTCTCCCCAGTCTGTTCTCTGTGATTTTTACTCTCTGCACTCTAATTTCTGTGATTTTCGCTCTCTGCACTCTGCGGTCTGTGATTTTTATTCTCTGCAGTCTGATCTCTGTAATTTTTACTCTCCGCACTCCGATCTCTGTGATTTTTATTCTCTGGCCTCTGCTTTCTGTGACTTATATTATCAGCACTCCATTCTTAGAGATTTTTACTCTCTGCACTCTGCTCTCTCTGATTTTTAATCTCCTCACTCTGCTCTCTGTGCTTCTTACTCTCTGCACTCAGCTGTCTGTGATTTTTACTCTCAACACTCGGCACCCTGTGATTTTCACTCTCTTCATTCTGGTCTCTGTGATATTTACTCTCTGCACTGTGCTGTCTCTAATGTTTACTCTCTGTACTCAGCTCTCTGTGATTTTTACTCTCTGCACTCTGATTTCTGTGATTTTCACACTGTGCATTCTGTCTCTGTGATTTTTACTCTCTGCACACTGATCTCTGTGGCTTTTGCTCTTTCCACTCTGCTCTCTGTGATATTTACTCTCTGCGCTCTGATTTCTGTGATATTTACTCTCCCTACTCTGTTCTCTGTTATTTTAACTCTCTGCCCTCAGCTCTCTCTGATTTTTAATCTCCGCACTCTGCTCTCCGTGATTTTTACTCGCTGTACTCTGCTCTCTGTGATTTTTACTCTCCGCAACCTGTTCTCTGTGATATTCACTCTCTTCACTCTGCCCTCTGAGAGTTTTACTCTCTGCACTCTGCTCTCTGTGATTTCTACTCTCTGTACTCTGCTCTCTGTGATTTTTACTCTCCACACTCTGTTCTCTTTGATTTTTACAGTCTGCACTCTGTTCCCTGTCATTCCTACTCTCTGCACTCTGATCTCTGTTATTTTTACTCTCCGCACTCTGTTCTCTGTGATTTTTACTCTCTCCATCTGCTCTCTGTGATTTTTACTCTCTGCACTCAGCTGTCTGTGATTTTTACTCTCTGCACTCGGTACTCTGTGATTTTTTCTCTCCGCACTGTGTTCTCTGTGATTTTTACAGTCTGCTCTCTGTTCTCTGTCATTTTTACTCTCCGCACCCTGCTCTCTGTGATTTTTAATCACTGCACTATGCTCTCTGTGATTTTTACTCTCTGCACTCTGTTCTCTGTGATGTTTGCTCTCCGCACTATGATCTCTGAGAGTCTTACTCTCTGCCCTCTGCCCACTGTGATCTTTACTCTCTGCCCTCAGGTCTGTGTGATTTTTACTCTCTGCACTCTGTTCTCTGTGATGTTTACTCTCTGCACTCTGCTCTCAGAGATTCTTACTCTCTGCACTCTGATCTCTGGGATTTTTATTCTCTGCAATCCGCTCTCTGTGATTTTGACTTTCCGCACTCTGATCTCTGTGATTTTTACTCTCTTCACTCTGCTTTCTGTGATTTTTACTCCACCAATTCTGCTCTCTGTGGTTTTTACTCTCTGCTCTCTGATCTCTGTGATATTTACTCTGTGTACACTGTTTTCTGTGATTTTTACTCTCCCCAGTCTGTTCTCTGTGATTTTTACTCTCTGCACTCTAATTTCTGTGATTTTCGCTCTCTGCACTCTGCGGTCTGTGATTTTTATTCTCTGCACTCTGATCTCTGTGATTTTTACTCTCTGCACTCTGATCTCTGAGACTTTTCCTCTCTGCACTCTGATCTCTGTGATTTTTACTCTGTTCACGCTGCTCGCTGTGATATTTACTTTCTGCACTCTGATCTCTGTAACTTTTACTCTCCGCACTCATTTCTCTGTGATTTTTACTCTATGCACTCAGATCTCTGTGATTTTTACTCTCCGAACTCTGCTCTCTGTGATTTTTAATCTCTGCACTGTGCTCTCTGATATTTTTACTCTCTGCACTCTTCTCTCTGTGATTTCTACTGTCCGCACTCTGTTCTCTGTGATTTTTATTCTCCGCACTATGCTCTCTCTGATTTTAAATCTCCGCACTCTGCTGTCTGTGATTTTTACACTCTGCACTCAGCAGTCTGTGATTTTTACTCTCTGCACTCGGCACTGTGTGATTTTTACTCTCTGTACTCTGCTCTCTGTGTTATTCACTCTTTTCACTCTGGCCTCTGAGATTTTTACTCTCTGCACTCTGCTCTCTGTGATTTCTACTCTGTGCACTCGGTTCTCTGTGATTTTTATTCTCCGCACTCTGCTGTCTCTGGTTTTTAATCTCCGCACTCTGCTCTCTGTAATTTTTACTCTCTGCACTCAGCTGTCTGTGATTTTTACACTCCACACTCTGCTTTCTGTGACTTTTACTCTGCCAATTCTGCTCTCTGTGGTTTTTACTCTCCGCACTCTGTTCTCTGTGATTTTTACTCTCTGCACTCTGTTCTCCGTGATTTTTACTCTCTGCACTATGTTCTCTGTGATTATTACTCTGTGCACTCTGTGCTCTGTGATTTTTGCTCTCCGCACTCTGTTCTCTGTGATTTTTACTCTCTGCTCTCTGATCTCTGTGATATTTACTCTGTGTACACTGTTTTCTGTGATCTTTGCTCTCCCCAGTCTGTTCTCTGTGATTTTTACTCTCTGCACTCTAATTTCTGTGATTTTCAGTCTCTGCATTCTGCGCTCTGTGATTTTTACTCTCTGCACTCTGTTCTCTGTGATTTTTACTCACTGTACTCTGCTTTCTGTGATTTTTACTCTCTTCACTCTGCTCTCTGTGATATTTACTTTCTGCACTCTGATCTCTGTAACTTTTACTCTCCGCACTCTGATCTCTGTGATTTTTACTCTCTGCACTCGGCACTCTGTGATTTTTACTCTCTGTACTCTGCTCTCTGTGATTTTTACTCTCTTCACTCTGCTCTCTGTGATTTTTACTCTCCGCACACTGTTCTCTGTGATGGTTACGCTCTGCACTCTGCTCTCGGTGATTTTTACAGTCTGCACGATGTTCTCTGTGATTTTTACTCTCTGCACTCTGATCTCTGTGATTTCTACTCTCTGCACTCTGTTCTCTGTGATTTTTATTCTCCGCACTCTGCTCTCTCTGATTTTCAATCTCTGCACTCTGATCTCTGTGATTTTTACTCTCTGCACTCTGATCTCTGAGACTTTTCTTCTCTGCACTCTGATCTCTGTGATTTTTACTCTCCGCACTCTGTTCTCTGTGATTTTTACTCTCTGCACTCAGCTGTCTGTGATTTTTACTCTCTGCACTCTGTTCTCTGTGATTATTACTCTGTGCACTCTGTTCTCTGTGATTTTTGCGCTCCGCACTCTGTTCTCTGTGACTTTTACTCTGCCAAATCTGCTCTCTGTGGGTTTTACTCTCTGCTCTCTGATCTCTGTGATATTTACTCTGTGTACACTGTTTTCTGTGATATTTACTCTCCCCAGTCTGTGCTCTGTTATTTTTACTCTCTGCCCTCAGCTCTCTTTGATTTTTAATCTCCGCACTCTGCCCTCGGTGATTTTTACAGTCTGCACGATGTTCTCTGTGATTTTTACTCTCTGCACTCTGATCTCTGTGATTTTCACTCTCCGCTCTCTACCCTCTGAGATTTTTACTCTCTGCACTCTGCTCTCTGTGATTTCTACTCTCTGCACTCTGTTCTCTGTGATTTTTTTTCTCGGCACTCTGCTCTCTCTGATTTTTAATCTCTGCACTCTGATCGCTGTGATTTTTACTCTCTGCACTCTGATCTCTGAGACCTTTCCTCTCTGCACTCTGATCTCTGTGATTTTCACTCTCCGCACTCTGCCCTCTGTGATTTTTACTCTCTGCACTCCGCTCTCTGTGATTTCTACTCTCTGCACTCTGTTCTCTGTGATTTTTATTCTCCACACTCTGCTCTCTCTGATTTTTAATCTCTGCACTCAGCTCTCTGTGATTTTTACTCTCTGCACTCGGCACTATGTGATTTTTACTCTCTGCACTCGGCACTCTATTATTTTTACTCTCTGTACTCTGCTCTCTGCGATTTTTACTCTCCGCACTCTGTTCTCTTTGATTTTTACAGTCTGCACTCTGTTCCCTGTCATTTTTACTCTCTGCACTCCGATCTCTGTTATTTTTATTCTCCGCACTCTGCTCTCTCTGATTGTTCATCTCCGCACTCTGCTCTCTGTGATTTTTACTCTCTGCACTCAGCTGTCTGTGATTTTTACTCTCTGCACTCGGTACTCTGTGATTTTTTTCTCTCCGCACTGTGTTCTCTGTGATTTTTGCAGTCTGCTCTCTGTTCTCTGTCATTTTTACTCCCCGCACCCTGCTCTCTGTGATTTTTAATCACTGCACTATGCTCTCTGCGATTTTTATTCTCCGCACTGTGTTCTCTTTGATTTTTACAGTCTGCACTCTGTTCCCTGTCTTTTTTACTCTCTGCACTCTGATCTCTGTTATTGTTATTCTCCGCACTGTGCTCTCTCTGATTTTTTATCTCCGCACTCTGCTCTCTGTGATTTTTACTCTCTGCACTCAGCTGTCTGTGATTTTTACCCTCTGCACTCTGTTCTCTGTGATGTTTGCTCTCCGCACTATGATCTCTGAGAGTCTTACTCTCTGCCCTCTGCTCTCTGTGATCTTTACTCTCTGCCCTCAGGTCTGTGTGATTTTTACTCTCTGCACTCTGTTCTCTGTGATGCTTACTCTCTGCACTCAGCTCTCAAAGATTCTTACTCTCTGCACTCTGATCTCTGGCATTTTTATTCTCTGCAATCCGTTCTCTGTGATTCTGACTTTCCGCACTCTGATCTCTGTGATGTTTACTCTTTTCACTCTGCTGTCTGTGATTTTTACACCCTGCACACTTCTCTCTGTGATTTTTACACTCCACACTCTGCTTTCTGTGATTTTAACTCTGCTAATTCTGCTCTCTGTGGTGTTTACTCTCCGCACTCTGTTGTCTGTGATTTTTACTCTCTGCACTCTGTTCTCTGTGATTTTTACTCTCTGCACTATGTTCACTGTGATTATTACTCTGTGCACTCTGTTCTCTGTGATTTTTGCTCTCCTCACTCTGTTCTCTGTGATTTTTACTCTCTGCTCTCTGATCTCTGTGATATTTACTCTGTGTACACTGTTTTCTGTGATTTTTACTCTCCCCAGAATGCGCTCTGTGATTTTTACTCTCTGCACTCTGTTCTCTGTGATTTTTACTCTCCGCACTGTGCTCTCTCTAATGTTTCATCTCCTCACTCTGCTCTCTGTGATTTTTACTCACTGTACTCTGCTTTCTGTGATTTTTACTCTCTTCACTCTGCTGTCTGTGATATTTACTCTCTTCACTCTGCTCTCTGTGATTTTTACTCTCCGCACTCTCTTCTCTGTGATGGTTACGCTCTGCACTCTGATCTCGGTGATTTTTACAGTCTGCACGATGTTCTCTGTGATTTTTACTCTCTGCACACTGATCTCTGTGATTTTCACTCTCCGCACTCTGCCCTCTGAGATTTTTACTCTCTGCACTCTGTTCTCTGTGGTTTTTATTCTCCGCACTCTGCTCTCTCTGATTTTTAATCTCTGCACTCTGATCTCTGTGATTTTTACTCTCTGCACTCTGATCTCTGAGACTTTTCCTCTCTGCACTCTGATCTCTGTGATTTTCACTCTCCGCACTCTGCTCACTGTGATTTCTACTCTCTGCACTCTGTTCTCTGTGATTTTTATTCTCCGCACTCTGCTCTCTCTGATTTTTCATCTCCGCACTCTGCTCTCTGTGATTTTTACTCTCTGCACTCAGCTGTCTGTAATTTTTACTCTCTGCACTCGGTACTCTGTGATTTTTTCTCTCCGCACTGTGCTCTCTGTGATTTTTACAGTCTGCTCTCTGTTCTCTGTCATTTTTACTCTCCGCACCCTGCTCTCTGTGATTTTTAATCACTGCACAATGCTCTCTGTGATTTTTACTCTCTGCATTCTGTTCTCTGTGATGTTTGCTCTCCGCACTATGATCTCTGAGAGTCTTACTCTCTGTCCTCTGCCGACTGTGATCTTTACTCTCTGCCCTCAGGTCTGTGTGATTTTTACTCTCTGCACACTTCTCTCTGTGATTTTTGCACTCCGCACTCTGCTTTCTGTGATTTTTACTCCGCCAATTCTGCTCTCTGTGGTTTTTACTCTCTGCTGTCTGATCTCTGTGATATTTACTCTGTGTACACTGTTTTCTGTGATTTTTACTCTCCCCAGTCTGTTCTCTGTGATTTTTACTCTCCGCACTCTAATTTCTGTGATTTTCGCTCTCTGCACTCTGCGGTCTGTGATTTTTATTCTCTGCAGTCTGATCTCTGTAATTTTTACTCTCCGCACTCCGATCTCTGTGATTTTTATTCTCTGGCCTCTGCTTTCTGTGGCTTATATTATCAGCACTCCATTCTTAGAGATTGTTGCTCTCTGCACTCTGCTCTCTCTGATTTTTAATCTCCTCACTCTGCTCTCTGTGCTTCTTACTCTCTGCACTCAGCTGTCTGTGATTTTTACTCTCAACACTCGGCACCCTGTGATTTTCACTCTCTTCATTCTGGTCTCTGTGATATTTACTCTCTGCACTGTGCTGTCTCTAATGTTTACTCTCTGTACTCAGCTCTCTGTGATTTTTACTCTCTGCACTCTGATTTCTGTGATTTTCACACTGTGCATTCTGTCTCTGTGATTTTTACTCTCTGCACACTGATCTCTGTGGCTTTTGCTCTTTCCACTCTGCTCTCTGTGATATTTACTCTCTGCGCTCTGATTTCTGTGATATTTACTCTCCCTACTCTGTTCTCTGTTATTTTAACTCTCTGCCCTCAGCTCTCTCTGATTTTTAATCTCCGCACTCTGCTCTCCGTGATTTTTACTCGCTGTACTCTGCTCTCTGTGATTTTTACTCTCCGCAACCTGTTCTCTGTGATATTCACTCTCTTCACTCTGCCCTCTGAGAGTTTTACTCTCTGCACTCTGCTCTCTGTGATTTCTACTCTCTGTACTCTGCTCTCTGTGATTTTTACTCTCCACACTCTGTTCTCTTTGATTTTTACAGTCTGCACTCTGTTCCCTGTCATTCCTACTCTCTGCACTCTGATCTCTGTTATTTTTACTCTCCGCACTCTGTTCTCTGTGATTTTTACTCTCTCCATCTGCTCTCTGTGATTTTTACTCTCTGCACTCAGCTGTCTGTGATTTTTACTCTCTGCACTCGGTACTCTGTGATTTTTTCTCTCCGCACTGTGTTCTCTGTGATTTTTACTCGCTGTACCCTGCTCTCTGTGATTTTTACTCTCCGCAACCTGTTATCTGTGATATTCATTCTCTTCACTCTACCCTCTGAGAGTTTTACTCTCTGCACTCTGCTCTCTGTGATTTCTACTCTCTGCACTCTGTTCTCTGTGATTTTTATTCTCCACACTCTGCTCTCTCTGATTTTTAATCTCCGCCCTCTGCTCTCTGTGATTTTTACTCTCTGCACTCAGCTGTCTGTGATTTTTACTCTCTGCACTCGGCACTCCATGATTTTTACTCTCTGTACTCGGCTCTCTGTGATTTTTACTCTCTGCACTCTGTTCGCTTTGATTTTTACAGTCTGCACTCTGTTCCCTGTCATTTTTACTCTCTGCACTCTGCTCTCTGTGATTTCTACTCTCTGCACTCTGTTCTCTGTGATTTTTATTCTCCGCACTCTGCTCTCTCTGATTTTTCATCTCCGCACTCTGCTCTCTGTGATTTTTACTCTCTGCACTCAGCTCTCTGTGATTTTTACTCTGTGCACTCGGTGCTCTGTGATTTTTTCTCTCCGCACTGTGTTCTCTGTGATTTTCACAGTCTTCTCTCTGTTCTCTGTCATTTTTACTCTCCGCACCCTGCTCTCTGTGATTTTTAATCACTGCACTATGCTCTCTGCGATTTTTACTCTCTGCACTCTGTTCTCTGTGATGTTTGCTCTCCGCACTATGATCTCTGAGAGTCTTACTCTCTGCCCTCTGCCCACTGTGATCTTTACTCTCTGCCCTCAGGTCTGTGTGATTTTTACTCTCTGCACTCTGATCTCTGGGATTTTTATTCTCTGCAATCCGCTCTCTGTGATTTTGACTTTCCGCACTCTGATCTCTGTGATTTTTACTCTCTTCACTCTGCTGTCTGTGATTTTTACTCCCTGCACACTTCTCTCTGTGATTTTTACACTCCGCACTCTGCTTTCTGTGATTTTTACTCTGCCAATTCTGCTCTCTGTGGTTTTTACTCTCTGCACTCCGTTCTCTGTGACTTTTATTCTCCGCTCTCTGCTCTCTCTGATTTTTAATCTCCGCACTCTGCTTTCTCCGATTATTACTCTCTGCACTCAGCTGTCTGTGATTTTCACTCTCTGCACTCAGCTG
Organism: Mobula birostris; assembly: GCF_030028105.1. Taxonomy (NCBI): domain Eukaryota; kingdom Metazoa; phylum Chordata; class Chondrichthyes; order Myliobatiformes; family Myliobatidae; genus Mobula; species Mobula birostris. The sequence continues at coordinate 18,450 of NW_027278533.1, read as the reverse complement.
TCTGTGATTTTCACTCTCTGCACTCGGCAATCTGTGATTTTTACTCTCTGCACTCTGCTCTCTGTGAGTTTTACCCTCTGCCCTCTGTTCTCTGTTATTTTTACTCTCTGCACTCTAATTTCTGTGATTTTCGCTCTCTGCATTCTGCGGTCTGTGATTTTTATTCTCTGCACTCTGTTCTCTGTGATGTTTGCTCTCCAGACTCTGATCTCTGTGAGTTTTACCCTCTGCCCTCTGCTCTCTGTGATTTTTACACTCTGCCCTCAGCTCTGTGTGATTTTTACTCTCCGCACACTGTTCTCTGTGATGGTTACTCTCTGCACACAGATCTCTGTGATTTTTACTCTCCGCACTCTGGTCTCCGTGAATTTTACTCTCTGTATCTGCTCTCTGTGAATTCTACTCTCTGCACTCCGTTCTCTGTGATTTTTAATCTATGCACTCTAATTTCTGTGATTTTCGCTCTCTGCACTCTGTGGTCTGTGATTTTTATTCTCTGCACTCTGTTCTCTGTGATGTTTGCTCTCCGGACTCTGATCTCTGTGAGTTTTACCCTCTGCCCTCTGCTCTCTGTGATTTTTACACTCTGCCCTCAGCTCTGTGTGAATTTTACTCTCCACACACTGTTCTCTGTGATGGTTACTCTCTGCACTCTGTTCTCGGTGATTTTTACAGACTGCACTCTGTGATTTTTACTCTCTGCACTCTGATCTCTGTGATTTTTACTCTCTGCACTCTGATCTCTGAGACTTTTACTCTCTGCACACAGATCTCTGTGATTTTTACTCTCCGCACTCTGGTCTCTGTGATTTTTACTCTCTGTACTCTGCTCTCTGTGATTTCTACTCTCTGCACTCCGTCCTCTGTGATTTTTATTCACTGCACTCTAATTTCTGTGATTTTCGCTCTCTGCACTCTGCGGTCTGTGATTTTTATTCTCCGCACTCTGCTTTCTCTGATTATTACTCTCTGCACTCAGCTGTCTGTGATTTTCACTCTCTGCACTCGGCACTCTGTGATTTTTACTCTCTGTACTCTGCTCTCTGTGATTTTTATTCTCTGCACTATGTTCTCTGTGTTTATTACTCTGTTCACTCTGTTCTCTGTGATTTTTGCTCTCCGCACTCTGTTCTCTGTGATGTTTGGTGTCCGCACTATGATCTCTGAGAGTTTTACTCTCTGCACTCTGCTCTCTGTGATCTTTACTCTCTGCCCTCAGGTCTGTGTGATTTTTACTCTCTGCACTCTGTTCTCTGTGATGTTTACTCTGCCAATTCTGCTCTCTGCGGTTTTTACTCTCCGCACTCTGTTCTCTGTGATTTTTACTCTCTGCACTCTTTCTCTGTGAATTTTACTCTCTGCACTATGTTCTCTGTGATTATTACTCTGTGCACTCTGTTCTCTGTGATTTTTGCTCTCCGCACTCTGTTCTCTGTGATTTTTACTCTCTGCTCTCTGATCTCTGTGATATTTACTCTGTGTACACTGTTCTCTGTGATTTTTACTCTCTGCCCTCTAATTTCTGTGATTTTCACTCTCTGCACTCTGCGATCTGGGATTTTTACTCTCTGCACTCTGTTCTCTGTGAGTTTTACTCTCCGTACTGTGCTCTCTCTAATTTTTACTCTCTGCACTCTGTTCTCTGTGATTTTTACTCTCCGCACTGTGCTCTCTCTAATTTTTAATCTCCTCACTCTGCTCTCTGTAATTTTTACTCTCTACACGCGGGACTCTGTCAATTTTACTCTCTGTACTCTGCTCTCTGTGATCTTTACTCACGGCACTCTGCTGTCTGTGATATTTACTCTTCGCAATCTATTCTCTGAGATTTTTACACTCTGCACTCTGTTTTCTGTCATTTTTACTCTCTGCACTCTGCGCTCTGTGATTTTTACACTCTGCACTCTAATTTCTGTGATTTTCACTCTCTGCACTCTGCGCTCTGTAATTTTTTTCTCTCTGCACTGTGTTCTCTGTGATTTTTACTCCCCGCACTGTGCTCTCTCTAATTTTTACTCTCTGCCCTCAGCTCTCTTTGATTTTAAATCTCCGCACTCTGCTCTCCGTGATTTTTACTCGCTGTACTCTGCTCTCTGTGATTTTTACTCTCCGCAACCTGTTCTCTGTGATATTCACTCTCTTCACTCTGCCCTCTGAGAGTTTTACTCTCTGCACTCTGCTCTCTGTGATTTTTATTCTCTGCACTCTGCTGTCTGTGATTTTTACTCCCTGCACGCTTCTCTCTGTGATTTTTACACTCCGCACTCTGCTTTCTGTGATTTTTACTCTGCCAACTGTGCTCTCTGTGGTTTTTACTCTCTGCTCTCTGATCTCTGTGATATTTACTTTGTGTACACTGTTTTCTGTGGTTTTTACTCTCCCCAGTCTGTTCTCTGTGATTTTTACTCTCTGCACTCTAATTTCTGTGATTTTCGCTCTCTGCACTCTGCGGTCTGTGATTTTTATTCTCTGCACTCTGTTCTCTGTGATATTTGCTCTCCGGACTCTGATCTCTGTGAGTTTTACCCTCTGCCCTCTGCTCTCTGTGATTTTTACTCTCTGCACTCTGCTCTCTGTGATTTCTACTCTCTGCACTCCGTTCTCTGTGAATTTTATTCTCCGCACTCTGCTCTCACTGATTTTTAATCTCCGCACTCTGCTTTCTCTGATTATTACTCTCTGCACTCACCTGTCTGTGATTTTCACTCTCTGCACTCTGTTCTCTGTGATTTTTATTCTCTGCACTATGTTCTCTGTGTTTATTACTCTGTTCACTCTGTTCTCTGTGATTTTTGCTCTCCGCACTCTGTTCTCTGTGATGTTTGGTCTCCGCACTATGATCTCTGAGAGTTTTACTCTCTGCACTCTGCTCTCCGTGATTTTTACTCGCTGTACTCTGCTCTCTGTGATTTTTACTCTCCGCAACCTGTTCTCTGTGATATTCACTCTCTTCACTCTGCCCTCTGAGATTTTTACTCTCTGAACTCTGCTCTCTGTGATTTCTGCTCTCTGCACTCTGTTCTCTGTGATTTTTATTCTCCACACTCTGCTCTCTCTGATTTTTAATCTCCGCACTCTGCTCTCTGTGATTTTTACTCTCTGCATTCAGCTGTCTATGATTTTTACTCTCTGCACTCGGCACTCTATGATTTTTACTCTCTGTACTCTGCTCTCTGTGATTTTCACTCTCCGCACTCTGTTCTCTTTGATTTTTACAGTCTGCACTCTGTTCCCTGTCATTTTTACTCTCTGCACTCTGATCTCTGTTATTTATACTCTCCGCACTCAGCTCTCAGAGATTCTTACTCTCTGCACTCTGATCTCTGGATTTTTATTCTCTGCAATCCGCTCTCTGTGATTTTGACTTTCCGCACTCTGATCTCTGTGATTTTTACTCTCTTCACTCTGCTGTCTCTGATTTTTACTCCCTGCACACTTCTCTCTGTGATTTTTACACTCCGCACTCTGCTTTCTGTGATTTTTACTCTGCCAATTCTGCTCTCTGTGGTTTTTACTCTCTGCTCTCTGATCTCTGTGATATTTAATCTGTGTACACTGTTTTCTGTGGTTTTTACTCTCCCCAGTCTGTTCTCTGTGATTTTTACTCTCTGCACTCTAATTTCTGTGATTTTCGCTCTCTGCACTCTGCGGTCTGTGATTTTTATTCTCTGCACTCTGTTCTCTGTGATGTTTGCTCTCCGGACTCTGATCTCTGTGAGTTTTACCCTCTGCCCTCTGCTCTCTGTGATTTTTACACACTGCCCTCAGCTCTGTGTGATTTTTACTCTCCGCACACTGTTCTCTGTGATAGTTACTATCTGCACTCTGTTCTCCGTGTTTTTTAATCTCTGCACTCTGATCTCTGTGATTTTTACTCTCTGCACTCTGATCTCTGAGATTTTTACTCTCTGCACTCTGCTCTCCGTGATTTTTACTCGCTGTACTCTGCTCTCTGTGATTTTTACTCTCCGCAACCTGTTATCTGTGATATTCACTCTCTTCACTCTACCCTCTGAGAGTTTTACTCTCTGCACTCTGCTCTCTGTGATTTCTACTCTCTGCACTCTGTTCTCTGTGATTTTTATTCTCCACACTCTGCTCTCTCTGATTTTTAATCTCCGCCCTCTGCTCTCTGTGATTTTTACTCTCTGCACTCAGCTGTCTGTGATTTTTACTCTCTGCACTCGGCACTCTATGATTTTTACTCTCTGTACTCTGCTCTCTGTGATTTTTACTCTCCGCACTCTGTTCGCTTTGATTTTTACAGTCTGCACTCTGTTCCCTGTCATTTTTACTCTCTGCACTCTGATCTCTGTTATTTATACTCTCCGCACTCTGTTCTCTGTGATTTTTACTCTCTGCACTCTGCTCTCTGTGGTTTTTACTCTCTGCTCTCTGATCTCTGTGATATTTACTCTGTGTACACTGTTTTCTGTGATTTTTACTCTCCCCAGTCTGTTCTCTGTGATTTTTACTCTCTGCACTCTAATTTCTGTGATTTTCGCTCTCTGCACTCTGCGGTCTGTGATTTTTATTCTCTGCACTCTGATCTCTGTGATTTTTACTCTCTGCACTCTGATCTCTGAGACTTTTCCTCTCTGCACTCTGATCTCTGTGATTTTTACTCTGTTCACGCTGCTCGCTGTGATATTTACTTTCTGCACTCTGATCTCTGTAACTTTTACTCTCCGCACTCATTTCTCTGTGATTTTTACTCTATGCACTCAGATCTCTGTGATTTTTACTCTCCGAACTCTGCTCTCTGTGATTTTTAATCTCTGCACTGTGCTCTCTGATATTTTTACTCTCTGCACTCTGCTCTCTGTGATTTCTACTGTCCGCACTCTGTTCTCTGTGATTTTTATTCTCCGCACTATGCTCTCTCTGATTTTAAATCTCCGCACTCTGCTGTCTGTGATTTTTACACTCTGCACTCAGCAGTCTGTGATTTTTACTCTCTGCACTCGGCACTGTGTGATTTTTACTCTCTGTACTCTGCTCTCTGTGTTATTCACTCTCTTCACTCAGGCCTCTGAGATTTTTACTCTCTGCACTCTGCTCTCTGTGATTTCTACTCTGTGCATTCGGTTCTCTGTGATTTTTATTCTCCGCACTCTGCTCTCTCTGGTTTTTAATCTCCGCACTCTGCTCTCTGTAATTTTTACTCTCTGCACTCAGCTGTCTGTGATTTTTACACTCCACACTCTGCTTTCTGTGACTTTTACTCTGCCAATTCTGCTCTCTGTGGTTTTTACTCTCCGCACTCTGTTCTCTGTGATTTTTACTCTCTGCACTCTGTTCTCCGTGATTTTTACTCTCTGCACTATGTTCTCTGTGATTATTACTCTGTGCACTCTGTGCTCTGTGATTTTTGCTCTCCGCACTCTGTTCTCTGTGATTTTTACTCTCTGCTCTCTGATCTCTGTGATATTTACTCTGTGTACACTGTTTTCTGTGATCTTTGCTCTCCCCAGTCTGTTCTCTGTGATTTTTACTCTCTGCACTCTAATTTCTGTGATTTTCAGTCTCTGCATTCTGCGCTCTGTGATTTTTACTCTCTGCACTCTGTTCTCTGTGATTTTTACTCACCGCAGTGTGCTCTCTCTAATGATTCATCTCCTCACTATGCTCTCTGTGATTTTTACTCACTGTACTCTGCTTTCTGTGATTTTTACTCTCTTCACTCTGCTCTCTGTGATATTTACTTTCTGCACTCTGATCTCTGTAACTTTTACTCTCCGCACTCTGATCTCTGTGATTTTTACTCTCTGCACTCGGCACTCTGTGATTTTTACTCTCTGTACTCTGCTCTCTGTGATTTTTACTCTCTTCACTCTGCTCTCTGTGATTTTTACTCTCCGCACACTGTTCTCTGTGATGGTTACGCTCTGCACTCTGCTCTCGGTGATTTTTACAGTCTGCACGATGTTCTCTGTGATTTTTACTCTCTGCACTCTGATCTCTGTGATTTCTACTCTCTGCACTCTGTTCTCTGTGATTTTTATTCTCCGCACTCTGCTCTCTCTGATTTTCAATCTCTGCACTCTGATCTCTGTGATTTTTACTCTCTGCACTCTGATCTCTGAGACTTTTCTTCTCTGCACTCTGATCTCTGTGATTTTTACTCTCCGCACTCTGTTCTCTGTGATTTTTACTCTCTGCACTCAGCTGTCTGTGATTTTTACTCTCTGCACTCTGTTCTCTGTGATTATTACTCTGTGCACTCTGTTCTCTGTGATTTTTGCGCTCCGCACTCTGTTCTCTGTGACTTTTACTCTGCCAAATCTGCTCTCTGTGGGTTTTACTCTCTGCTCTCTGATCTCTGTGATATTTACTCTGTGTACACTGTTTTCTGTGATATTTACTCTCCCCAGTCTGTGCTCTGTTATTTTTACTCTCTGCCCTCAGCTCTCTTTGATTTTTAATCTCCGCACTCTGCCCTCGGTGATTTTTACAGTCTGCACGATGTTCTCTGTGATTTTTACTCTCTGCACTCTGATCTCTGTGATTTTCACTCTCCGCTCTCTACCCTCTGAGATTTTTACTCTCTGCACTCTGCTCTCTGTGATTTCTACTCTCTGCACTCTGTTCTCTGTGATTTTTTTTCTCGGCACTCTGCTCTCTCTGATTTTTAATCTCTGCACTCTGATCGCTGTGATTTTTACTCTCTGCACTCTGATCTCTGAGACCTTTCCTCTCTGCACTCTGATCTCTGTGATTTTCACTCTCCGCACTCTGCCCTCTGTGATTTTTACTCTCTGCACTCCGCTCTCTGTGATTTCTACTCTCTGCACTCTGTTCTCTGTGATTTTTATTCTCCACACTCTGCTCTCTCTGATTTTTAATCTCTGCACTCAGCTCTCTGTGATTTTTACTCTCTGCACTCGGCACTATGTGATTTTTACTCTCTGCACTCGGCACTCTTTTATTTTTACTCTCTGTACTCTGCTCTCTGCGATTTTTACTCTCCGCACTCTGTTCTCTTTGATTTTTACAGTCTGCACTCTGTTCCCTGTCATTTTTACTCTCTGCACTCCGATCTCTGTTATTTTTATTCTCCGCACTCTGCTCTCTCTGATTGTTCATCTCCGCACTCTGCTCTCTGTGATTTTTACTCTCTGCACTCAGCTGTCTGTGATTTTTACTCTCTGCACTCGGTACTCTGTGATTTTTTTCTCTCCGCACTGTGTTCTCTGTGATTTTTGCAGTCTGCTCTCTGTTCTCTGTCATTTTTACTCCCCGCACCCTGCTCTCTGTGATTTTTAATCACTGCACTATGCTCTCTGCAATTTTTATTCTCCGCACTGTGTTCTCTTTGATTTTTACAGTCTGCACTCTGTTCCCTGTCTTTTTTACTCTCTGCCCTCTGCTCTCTGTGATCTTTACTCTCTGCCCTCAGGTCTGTGTGATTTTTACTCTCTGCACTCTGTTCTCTGTGATGCTTACTCTCTGCACTCAGCTCTCAAAGATTCTTACTCTCTGCACTCTGATCTCTGGCATTTTTATTCTCTGCAATCCGTTCTCTGTGATTCTGACTTTCCGCACTCTGATCTCTGTGATGTTTACTCTTTTCACTCTGCTGTCTGTGATTTTTACACCCTGCACACTTCTCTCTGTGATTTTTACACTCCACACTCTGCTTTCTGTGATTTTTACTCTGCTAATTCTGCTCTCTGTGGTGTTTACTCTCCGCACTCTGTTGTCTGTGATTTTTACTCTCTGCACTCTGTTCTCTGTGATTTTTACTCTCTGCACTATGTTCTCTGTGATTATTACTCTGTGCACTCTGTTCTCTGTGATTTTTGCTCTCCTCACTCTGTTCTCTGTGATTTTTACTCTCTGCTCTCTGATCTCTGTGATATTTACTCTGTGTACACTGTTTTCTGTGATTTTTACTCTCCCCAGAATGCGCTCTGTGATTTTTACTCTCTGCACTCTGTTCTCTGTGATTTTTACTCTCCGCACTGTGCTCTCTCTAATGTTTCATTTCCTCACTCTGCTCTCTGTGATTTTTACTCACTGTACTCTGCTTTCTGTGATTTTTACTCTCTTCACTCTGCTGTCTGTGATATTTACTCTCTTCACTCTGCTCTCTGTGATTTTTACTCTCCGCACTCTCTTCTCTGTGATGGTTACGCTCTGCACTCTGATCTCGGTGATTTTTACAGTCTGCACGATGTTCTCTGTGATTTTTACTCTCTGCACACTGATCTCTGTGATTTTCACTCTCCGCACTCTGCCCTCTGAGATTTTTACTCTCTGCACTCTGTTCTCTGTGGTTTTTATTCTCCGCACTCTGCTCTCTCTGATTTTTAATCTCTGCACTCTGATCTCTGTGATTTTTACTCTCTGCACTCTGATCTCTGAGACTTTTCCTCTCTGCACTCTGATCTCTGTGATTTTCACTCTCCGCACTCTGCTCACTGTGATTTCTACTCTCTGCACTCTGTTCTCTGTGATTTTTATTCTCCGCACTCTGCTCTCTCTGATTTTTCATCTCCGCACTCTGCTCTCTGTGATTTTTACTCTCTGCACTCAGCTGTCTGTAATTTTTACTCTCTGCACTCGGTACTCTGTGATTTTTTCTCTCCGCACTGTGCTCTCTGTGATTTTTACAGTCTGCTCTCTGTTCTCTGTCATTTTTACTCTCCGCACCCTGCTCTCTGTGATTTTTAATCACTGCACAATGCTCTCTGTGATTTTTACTCTCTGCATTCTGTTCTCTGTGATGTTTGCTCTCCGCACTATGATCTCTGAGAGTCTTACTCTCTGTCCTCTGCCGACTGTGATCTTTACTCTCTGCCCTCAGGTCTGTGTGATTTTTACTCTCTGCACACTTCTCTCTGTGATTTTTGCACTCCGCACTCTGCTTTCTGTGATTTTTACTCCGCCAATTCTGCTCTCTGTGGTTTTTACTCTCTGCTGTCTGATCTCTGTGATATTTACTCTGTGTACACTGTTTTCTGTGATTTTTACTCTCCCCAGTCTGTTCTCTGTGATTTTTACTCTCCGCACTCTAATTTCTGTGATTTTCGCTCTCTGCACTCTGCGGTCTGTGATTTTTATTCTCTGCAGTCTGATCTCTGTAATTTTTACTCTCCGCACTCCGATCTCTGTGATTTTTATTCTCTGGCCTCTGCTTTCTGTGACTTATATTATCAGCACTCCATTCTTAGAGATTTTTACTCTCTGCACTCTGCTCTCTCTGATTTTTAATCTCCTCACTCTGCTCTCTGTGCTTCTTACTCTCTGCACTCAGCTCTCTGTGATTTTTACTCTCAACACTCGGCACCCTGTGATTTTCACTCTCTTCATTCTGGTCTCTGTGATATTTACTCTCTGCACTGTGCTGTCTCTAATGTTTACTCTCTGTACTCAGCTCTCTGTGATTTTTACTCTCTGCACTCTGATTTCTGTGATTTTCACACTGTGCATTCTGTCTCTGTGATTTTTACTCTCTGCACACTGATCTCTGTGGCTTTTGCTCTTTCCACTCTGCTCTCTGTGATATTTACTCTCTGCGCTCTGATTTCTGTGATATTTACTCTCCCTACTCTGTTCTCTGTTATTTTAACTCTCTGCCCTCAGCTCTCTCTGATTTTTAATCTCCGCACTCTGCTCTCCGTGATTTTCACTCGCTGTACTCTGCTCTCTGTGATTTTTACTCTCCGCAACCTGTTCTCTGTGATATTCACTCTCTTCACTCTGCCCTCTGAGAGTTTTACTCTCTGCACTCTGCTCTCTGTGATTTCTACTCTCTGTACTCTGCTCTCTGTGATTTTTACTCTCCACACTCTGTTCTCTTTGATTTTTACAGTCTGCACTCTGTTCCCTGTCATTCCTACTCTCTGCACTCTGATCTCTGTTATTTTTACTCTCCGCACTCTGTTCTCTGTGATTTTTACTCTCTCCATCTGCTCTCTGTGATTTTTACTCTCTGCACTCAGCTGTCTGTGATTTTTACTCTCTGCACTCGGTACTCTGTGATTTTTTCTCTCCGCACTGTGTTCTCTGTGATTTTTACAGTCTGCTCTCTGTTCTCTGTCATTTTTACTCTCCGCACCCTGCTCTCTGTGATTTTTAATCACTGCACTATGCTCTCTGTGATTTTTACTCTCTGCACTCTGTTCTCTGTGATGTTTGCTCTCCGCACTATGATCTCTGAGAGTCTTACTCTCTGCCCTCTGCCCACTGTGATCTTTACTCTCTGCCCTCAGGTCTGTGTGATTTTTACTCTCTGCACTCTGTTCTCTGTGATGTTTACTCTCTGCACTCTGCTCTCAGAGATTCTTACTCTCTGCACTCTGATCTCTGGGATTTTTATTCTCTGCAATCCGCTCTCTGTGATTTTGACTTTCCGCACTCTGATCTCTGTGATTTTTACTCTCTTCACTCTGCTGTCTGTGATTTTTACTCCCTGCACACTTCTCTCTGTGGTTTTTGCACTCCGCACTCTGCTTTCTGTGATTTTTACTCCACCAATTCTGCTCTCTGTGGTTTTTACTCTCTGCTCTCTGATCTCTGTGATATTTACTCTGTGTACACTGTTTTCTGTGATTTTTACTCTCCCCAGTCTGTTCTCTGTGATTTTTACTCTCTGCACTCTAATTTCTGTGATTTTCGCTCTCTGCACTCTGCGGTCTGTGATTTTTATTCTCTGCACTCTGATCTCTGTGATTTTTACTCTCTGCACTCTGATCTCTGAGACTTTTCCTCTCTGCACTCTGATCTCTGTGATTTTTACTCTGTTCACGCTGCTCGCTGTGATATTTACTTTCTGCACTCTGATCTCTGTAACTTTTACTCTCCGCACTCATTTCTCTGTGATTTTTACTCTATGCACTCAGATCTCTGTGATTTTTACTCTCCGAACTCTGCTCTCTGTGATTTTTAATCTCTGCACTGTGCTCTCTGATATTTTTACTCTCTGCACTCTGCTCTCTGTGATTTCTACTGTCCGCACTCTGTTCTCTGTGATTTTTATTCTCCGCACTATGCTCTCTCTGATTTTAAATCTCCGCACTCTGCTGTCTGTGATTTTTACACTCTGCACTCAGCAGTCTGTGATTTTTACTCTCTGCACTCGGCACTGTGTGATTTTTACTCTCTGTACTCTGCTCTCTGTGTTATTCACTCTCTTCACTCTGGCCTCTGAGATTTTTACTCTCTGCACTCTGCTCTCTGTGATTTCTACTCTGTGCACTCGGTTCTCTGTGATTTTTATTCTCCGCACTCTGCTCTCTCTGGTTTTTAATCTCCGCACTCTGCTCTCTGTAATTTTTACTCTCTGCACTCAGCTGTCTGTGATTTTTACACTCCACACTCTGCTTTCTGTGACTTTTACTCTGCCAATTCTGCTCTCTGTGGTTTTTACTCTCCGCACTCTGTTCTCTGTGATTTTTACTCTCTGCACTCTGTTCTCCGTGATTTTTACTCTCTGCACTATGTTCTCTGTGATTATTACTCTGTGCACTCTGTGCTCTGTGATTTTTGCTCTCCGCACTCTGTTCTCTGTGATTTTTACTCTCTGCTCTCTGATCTCTGTGATATTTACTCTGTGTACACTGTTTTCTGTGATCTTTGCTCTCCCCAGTCTGTTCTCTGTGATTTTTACTCTCTGCACTCTAATTTCTGTGATTTTCAGTCTCTGCATTCTGCGCTCTGTGATTTTTACTCTCTGCACTCTGTTCTCTGTGATTTTTACTCACCGCAGTGTGCTCTCTCTAATGATTCATCTCCTCACTATGCTCTCTGTGATTTTTACTCACTGTACTCTGCTTTCTGTGATTTTTACTCTCTTCACTCTGCTCTCTGTGATATTTACTTTCTGCACTCTGATCTCTGTAACTTTTACTCTCCGCACTCTGATCTCTGTGATTTTTACTCTCTGCACTCGGCACTCTGTGATTTTTACTCTCTGTACTCTGCTCTCTGTGATTTTTACTCTCTTCACTCTGCTCTCTGTGATTTTTACTCTCCGCACACTGTTCTCTGTGATGGTTACGCTCTGCACTCTGCTCTCGGTGATTTTTACAGTCTGCACGATGTTCTCTGTGATTTTTACTCTCTGCACTCTGATCTCTGTGATTTCTACTCTCTGCACTCTGTTCTCTGTGATTTTTATTCTCCGCACTCTGCTCTCTCTGATTTTCAATCTCTGCACTCTGATCTCTGTGATTTTTACTCTCTGCACTCTGATCTCTGAGACTTTTCTTCTCTGCACTCTGATCTCTGTGATTTTTACTCTCCGCACTCTGTTCTCTGTGATTTTTACTCTCTGCACTCAGCTGTCTGTGATTTTTACTCTCTGCACTCTGTTCTCTGTGATTATTACTCTGTGCACTCTGTTCTCTGTGATTTTTGCGCTCCGCACTCTGTTCTCTGTGACTTTTACTCTGCCAAATCTGCTCTCTGTGGGTTTTACTCTCTGCTCTCTGATCTCTGTGATATTTACTCTGTGTACACTGTTTTCTGTGATATTTACTCTCCCCAGTCTGTGCTCTGTTATTTTTACTCTCTGCCCTCAGCTCTCTTCGATTTTTAATCTCCGTACTCTGCCCTCGGTGATTTTTACAGTCTGCACGATGTTCTCTGTGATTTTTACTCTCTGCACTCTGATCTCTGTGATTTTCACTCTCCGCTCTCTACCCTCTGAGATTTTTACTCTCTGCACTCTGCTCTCTGTGATTTCTACTCTCTGCACTCTGTTCTCTGTGATTTTTTTTCTCGGCACTCTGCTCTCTCTGATTTTTAATCTCTGCACTCTGATCGCTGTGATTTTTACTCTCTGCACTCTGATCTCTGAGACCTTTCCTCTCTGCACTCTGATCTCTGTGATTTTCACTCTCCGCACTCTGCCCTCTGTGATTTTTACTCTCTGCACTCCGCTCTCTGTGATTTCTACTCTCTGCACTCTGTTCTCTGTGATTTTTATTCTCCACACTCTGCTCTCTCTGATTTTTAATCTCTGCACTCAGCTCTCTGTGATTTTTACTCTCTGCACTCGGCACTATGTGATTTTTACTCTCTGTACTCTGCTTTCTGAGATTTTTACTGTCTTCACTCTGCTCTCTGTGATATTTACTTTCTGCACTCTGATCTCTGTAACTTTTACTCTCCGCACTCATTTCTTTGTGATTTTTACTCTCTGCACTCAGCTCTCTGTGATTTTTACTCTCTGCACTTGGCACTATGTGATTTTTACTCTCTGTACTCTGCTTTCTGAGATTTTTACTGTCTTCACTCTGCTCTCTGTGATATTTACTTTCTGCACTCTGATCTCTGTAACTTTTACTCTCCGCACTCATTTCTTTGTGATTTTTACTCTCTGCACTCAGATCTCTGTGATTGTTACTCTCCGAACTCTGCTCTCTGTGATTTTTAATCTCTGCACTGTGCTCTCTGATATTTTTACTCTCTGCACTCTGCTCTCTGTGATTTCTACCGTCCGCACTCTGTTCTCTGTGATTTTTATTCTCCGCACTATGCTCTCTCTGATTTTAAATCTCCGCACTCTGCTGTCTGTGATTTTTACACTCTGCACTCACAGTCTGTGATTTTTACTCTCTGCACTCGGCACTCTGTGATTTTTACTCTCTGTACTCTGCTCTCTGTGTTATTCACTCTCTTCACTCTGGCCTCTGAGATTTTTACTCTCTGCACTCTGCTCTCTGTGATTTCTACTCTGTGCACTCTGTTCTCTGTGATTTTTATTCTCCGCACTCTGCTCTCTCTGATTTTTAATCTCCGCACTCTGCTCTCTGTGATTTTTACTCTCTGCACTCAGCTGTCTGTGATTTTTACTCTCTGCACTCGACACTCTATGATTTTTACTCTCTGTACTCTGCTCTCTGCGATTTTTACTCTCCGCACTCTGCTCGCTTTGATTTTTACAGTCTGCACTCTGTTCCCTGTCATTTTTACTCTCTGCACTCTGATCTCTGTTATTTTTATTCTCCGCACTGTGCTCTCTCTGATTTTTCATCTCCGCACTCTGCTCTCTGTGATTTTTACTGTCTGCACTCAGCTGTCTGTGATTTTTACTCTCTGCACTCGGTACTCTGTGATTTTTTTCTCTCCGCACTGTGTTCTCTTTGATTTTTACAGTCTGCTCTCTGTCATTTTTACTCTCCGCACCCTGCTCTCTGTGATTTTTAATCACTGCACTACGCTCTCTGCGATTTTTACTCTCCGCACTCTGTTCTCTTTGATTTTTACAGTCTGCACTCTGTTCCCTGTCTTTTTTACTCTCTGCACTCTGATCTCTGTTATTTTTATTCTCCGAACTCTGCTCTCTCTGATTTTTCATCTCCGCACTCTGCTCTCTGTGATTTTTACTTTCTGCACTCTAATTTCTGTGATTTTCGCTCTCTGCACTCTGCGGCCTGTGATTTTTATTCTCTGCACTCTGTTCTCTGTGATGTTTGCTCTCCGGACTCTGATCTCTGTGAGCTTTACCCTCTGCCCTCTGCTCTCTGTGATTTTTACACACTGCCCTCAGCTCTGTGTGATTTTTACTCTCCAAACACTGTTCTCTGTGATAGTTACTATCTGCACTCTGTTCTCCGTGATTTTTAATCTCTGCACTCTGATCTCTGTGATTTTTACTCTCTGCACTCTGATCTCTGAGATTTTTACTCTCTGCACTCTGCTCTCCGTGATTTTTACTCGCTGTACCCTGCTCTCTGTGATTTTTACTCTCCGCAACCTGTTATCTGTGATATTCATTCTCTTCACTCTACCCTCTGAGAGTTTTACTCTCTGCACTCTGCTCTCTGTGATTTCTACTCTCTGCACTCTGTTCTCTGTGATTTTTATTCTCCACACTCTGCTCTCTCTGATTTTTAATCTCCGCCCTCTGCTCTCTGTGATTTTTACTCTCTGCACTCAGCTGTCTGTGATTTTTACTCTCTGCACTCGGCACTCCATGATTTTTACTCTCTGTACTCGGCTCTCTGTGATTTTTACTCTCTGCACTCTGTTCGCTTTGATTTTTACAGTCTGCACTCTGTTCCCTGTCATTTTTACTCTCTGCACTCTGCTCTCTGTGATTTCTACTCTCTGCACTCTGTTCTCTGTGATTTTTATTCTCCGCACTCTGCTCTCTCTGATTTTTCATCTCCGCACTCTGCTCTCTGTGATTTTTACTCTCTGCACTCAGCTCTCTGTGATTTTTACTCTGTGCACTCGGTGCTCTGTGATTTTTTCTCTCCGCACTGTGTTCTCTGTGATTTTCACAGTCTTCTCTCTGTTCTCTGTCATTTTTACTCTCCGCACCCTGCTCTCTGTGATTTTTAATCACTGCACTATGCTCTCTGCGATTTTTACTCTCTGCACTCTGTTCTCTGTGATGTTTGCTCTCCGCACTATGATCTCTGAGAGTCTTACTCTCTGCCCTCTGCCCACTGTGATCTTTACTCTCTGCCCTCAGGTCTGTGTGATTTTTACTCTCTGCTCTCTGATCTCTGTGATATTTACTCTGTGTACACTGTTTTCTGTGATTTTTACTCTCCCCAGTCTGTTCTCTGTGATTTTTACTCTCTGCACTCTGCTCTCTGTGATTTCTACTCTCTGCACTCTGTTCTCTGTGATTTTTATTCTCCGCACTCTGCTCTCCGTGATTTTTACTCGCTGTACTCTGCTCTCTGTGATTTTTACTCTCCGCAACCTGTTCTCTGTGATATTCACTCTCTTCACTCTGCCCTCTGAGAGTTTTACTCTCTGCACTCTGCTCTCTGTGATTTCTACTCTCTGTACTCTGCTCTCTGTGATTTTTACTCTCCACACTCTGTTCTCTTTGATTTTTACAGTCTGCACTCTGTTCCCTGTCATTCCTACTCTCTGCACTCTGATCTCTGTTATTTTTACTCTCCGCACTCTGTTCTCTGTGATTTTTACTCTCTCCATCTGCTCTCTGTGATTTTTACTCTCTGCACTCAGCTGTCTGTGATTTTTACTCTCTGCACTCGGTACTCTGTGATTTTTTCTCTCCGCACTGTGTTCTCTGTGATTTTTACAGTCTGCTCTCTGTTCTCTGTCATTTTTACTCTCCGCACCCTGCTCTCTGTGATTTTTAATCACTGCACTATGCTCTCTGTGATTTTTACTCTCTGCACTCTGTTCTCTGTGATGTTTGCTCTCCGCACTATGATCTCTGAGAGTCTTACTCTCTGCCCTCTGCCCACTGTGATCTTTACTCTCTGCCCTCAGGTCTGTGTGATTTTTACTCTCTGCACTCTGTTCTCTGTGATGTTTACTCTCTGCACTCTGCTCTCAGAGATTCTTACTCTCTGCACTCTGATCTCTGGGATTTTTATTCTCTGCAATCCGCTCTCTGTGATTTTGACTTTCCGCACTCTGATCTCTGTGATTTTTACTCTCTTCACTCTGCTGTCTGTGATTTTTACTCCCTGCACACTTCTCTCTGTGGTTTTTGCACTCCGCACTCTGCTTTCTGTGATTTTTACTCCACCAATTCTGCTCTCTGTGGTTTTTACTCTCTGCTCTCTGATCTCTGTAACTTTTACTCTCCGCACTCATTTCTCTGTGATTTTTACTCTATGCACTCAGATCTCTGTGATTTTTACTCTCCGAACTCTGCTCTCTGTGATTTTTAATCTCTGCACTGTGCTCTCTGATATTTTTACTCTCTGCACTCTGCTCTCTGTGATTTCTACTGTCCGCACTCTGTTCTCTGTGATTTTTATTCTCCGCACTATGCTCTCTCTGATTTTAAATCTCCGCACTCTGCTGTCTGTGATTTTTACACTCTGCATTCAGCAGTCTGTGATTTTTACTCTCTGCACTCGGCACTGTGTGATTTTTACTCTCTGTACTCTGCTCTCTGTGTTATTCACTCTCTTCACTCTGGCCTCTGAGATTTTTACTCTCTGCACTCTGCTCTCTGTGATTTCTACTCTGTGCACTCGGTTCTCTGTGATTTTTATTCTCCGCACTCTGCTGTCTCTGGTTTTTAATCTCCGCACTCTGCTCTCTGTAATTTTTACTCTCTGCACTCAGCTGTCTGTGATTTTTACACTCCACACTCTGCTTTCTGTGACTTTTACTCTGCCAATTCTGCTCTCTGTGGTTTTTACTCTCCGCACTCTGTTCTCTGTGATTTTTACTCTCTGCACTCTGTTCTCCGTGATTTTTACTCTCTGCACTATGTTCTCTGTGATTATTACTCTGTGCACTCTGTGCTCTGTGATTTTTGCTCTCCGCACTCTGCTCTCTGTGATTTTTACTTTCTGCACTCTAATTTCTGTGATTTTCGCTCTCTGCACTCTGCGGCCTGTGATTTTTATTCTCTGCACTCTGTTCTCTGTGATGTTTGCTCTCCGGACTCTGATCTCTGTGAGCTTTACCCTCTGCCCTCTGCTCTCTGTGATTTTTACACACTGCCCTCAGCTCTGTGTGATTTTTACTCTCCAAACACTGTTCTCTGTGATAGTTACTATCTGCACTCTGTTCTCCGTGATTTTTAATCTCTGCACTCTGATCTCTGTGATTTTTACTCTCTGCACTCTGATCTCTGAGATTTTTACTCTCTGCACTCTGCTCTCCGTGATTTTTACTCGCTGTACCCTGCTCTCTGTGATTTTTACTCTCCGCAACCTGTTATCTGTGATATTCATTCTCTTCACTCTACCCTCTGAGAGTTTTACTCTCTGCACTCTGCTCTCTGTGATTTCTACTCTCTGCACTCTGTTCTCTGTGATTTTTATTCTCCACACTCTGCTCTCTCTGATTTTTAATCTCCGCCCTCTGCTCTCTGTGATTTTTACTCTCTGCACTCAGCTGTCTGTGATTTTTACTCTCTGCACTCGGCACTCCATGATTTTTACTCTCTGTACTCGGCTCTCTGTGATTTTTACTCTCTGCACTCTGTTCGCTTTGATTTTTACAGTCTGCACTCTGTTCCCTGTCATTTTTACTCTCTGCACTCTGCTCTCTGTGATTTCTACTCTCTGCACTCTGTTCTCTGTGATTTTTACTCACCGCACTGTGCTCTCTCTAATGATTCATCTCCTCACTATGCTCTCTGTGATTTTTACTCACTGTACTCTGATCTCTGTGATTTTTACTCTCTGCACTCGGCACTCTGTGATTTTTACTCTCTGTACTCTGCTCTCTGTGATTTTTACTCTCTTCACTCTGCTCTCTGTGATTTTTACTCTCCGCACACTGTTCTCTGTGATGGTTACGCTCTGCACTCTGCTCTCGGTGATTTTTACAGTCTGCACGATGTTCTCTGTGATTTTTACTCTCTGCACTCTGATCTCTGTGATTTCTACTCTCTGCACTCTGTTCTCTGTGATTTTTATTCTCCGCACTCTGCTCTCTCTGATTTTCAATCTCTGCACTCTGATCTCTGTGATTTTTACTCTCTGCACTCTGATCTCTGAGACTTTTCTTCTCTGCACTCTGATCTCTGTGATTTTTACTCTC